>NC_057397.1:60182498-60471460 GCF_019320065.1 Cervus canadensis | reverse complement strand
GACAGAGGATGAGATGGCTGGATGGCATCACCGACTCGATGGACATGAGTTTGAGTAAACTCCTGGAGTTGGTGATGGACAGGGAGGCCTGGTGTGCTGCGATTCATGGGGTCGCAAAGAGTCAGACACGACTGAGTGACTGAACTGAACTGAACTGAAAACATTTTTATTTTAGGCAGATCCCCCAAATCTCTACTATCTACAAAGCATCTTGTCTTAAAAAAAAAATGAAGGGGCAACTCCACAAATTGACATCTTTGGTCTTAAGCCTGCTTGAAACTGGTCTTTAATGCCCTTGTGAATTAAACATGGGCTTCCCATGACATCATCCCCTTGTACATGGCCTTCAGGAGGCTGTGGAGAGTCTCATGTCAAATTCATTTTTAGTATGTGGCTGAGACCATGCTAAGTGTATGCATGGGTCACCTCATTTATCCTTCAAGGCCCTTGATGGATATTAGTCATATAATAATCTCTATCTGATAGACGAAGAAAATGAAACATCAATAATTATTGGCTAGTGGATGGCAGTACCCAGATTGTAACCCAGTCCAGCTGACACCAGAGCCTGCAGCCCAAACCACTGAGGGCTCTGCATCTGGTAGACAACAGGTTTCCAGCCCCCCTCTAATGTCTGTGTATGAGAACAAACACTCCAAGATGGTTGTCACCCCAAATATCCAGTCTCCACTCTGGGTCTCACAGTATTTATTTGAGACCCACGGGAGGCACCCTGAGAACATACACAGCCCAGCAGGATTCCCTGTTTCTAGGATATGACTCTAGTCTTATACCCTGGTATGCCCCATTCACACAAATGCAATCTTTAAAAACCAAGTATCTAGAAAATTCTCTCTGTGCTCATTCCACAGAAAACAAAGACTCAGTTTTCTGTCCTATCTTTTCAGTCAAATATTCTGTTTCCTAACCTCACTCCGAGCACTTTGGACCCACTTTTGCAATTTCTCTGATGGCAAGTTGCTCCAGATTGCCATGTGACTTCAGAGATAAAGATTTGACAACAAAATTATTTGCTTTAATTTGCCAGGGGGAAAACTTTGTCACCAGTTATTGCAGCTCTTTCAGACTTACCTTCTGTTTGCCAAAGAAAGTTTGCCTGAATAGTTTACACGTTGGTGGGAAGTGGAGTGATATAGAGTGAGGTGGAGTCTTCTCTTTCCCAATCTGTTCACCCTGTTTCCATTGAAGGAAGAATGAAATGTATAGACTATTTTAATGATAACAGCCTCTCAGTCGTAGAGCTCTTTAATAGTAAGCTACAAGTAAATGATTTTTCAGATGCTTCGAACACAGTGTTTGTGGAGAAACTTTTTACCATTGTTCTGAGCCCCAGATGTAAGTGGGACTCTGTGGAGATTGTTAGCTGATGGAGGCTCTTATCTGAAATCCTGTATCTATACCTCTTCTTTTTTTTTTTCCACAGGAAGGACACTTACGGACATTTCCCTTCTTAGGACAGTGCACTGGGAATATCCCCCAGAAGTCACGTGAATGTTGGCCTGAGCTGATTCTCTACTGGAGCCCTTGGCCCGATCTCATTGTTTTCTCTCCTGCTACCCGAAGTCAAACCTAAAAATACAAACCCAAGTTTGTAGCCAACATCAGGGTAAAAACAAACAAAAAACAACCATTAAAACCATTTCCACTTCTTTGCCAGAACAGGAAGTCATCGCCCCAATAGAGGATGTTGATGCATAAATTCAGTAGAAAGACCAAGAAAAAGGAACTCAGCACAGTTAAGCCAGTTTTGGGGGTGGGGGAGGGGTGGCATGGAGCATTCACTTCCCAACCTCGCGGGGAGGTTGCTAAGCAGAGTGTCTCATTAGCTGCCTGGTGATGGGAAGGAGCCACGTGGTTCCAGGGAGGGGGCTTTCTCACTGTCCCAGGCTCACCTAGGAAACCAGATCCTAACACAGCCCCTGATTACTTTGCCATGTCCACGACTTAGCGTTTTTTTCCTGGAATAGGAAAACAGCTGAGAATGCCGGGCAAGTCCTTCTTGCTCATATGATTCCCGTCTTTTGGTTTCTTGTCCGCTTTTTTCTGAACCCTGGGACCAGTTCCAGCCCTTCCTCATAAGGGTGGGGCCTGCAATTTGGTTTCAGTTTGATTTGTCCCAGTATCTAACTCAGTCTGGAGTTCAACAAAAAATTGGATAAACACTTTCTGGTGCCAATGTCTGTGTCTCACGGCGTAGACATCTGGATGTAATGTTAAATAAACATTACCCGCCACGAAAACCAGTTGGATCTGTTTGTGGTTACTTCAGCCCTGAGAAATTCTTTCGTTCAAGATTCTGGCCTGATACCTGTGGGAAGCAGCTTTTGACCTCATCAGGCTGTGAGTTAAAGCTAACCCTGAATCATTTTCTTCCTTTTTTCTGACCTGTCACACAAGGCTGGATGGCCTGGCTCCTCCCTAGAGGGTGGCTTAGCCTTCTTCCTCTGACGCAAACCCTTGCTTGTGGCAGTTTCTGTTGAAACACATTTCTTTGGGTCAGATTCTCAACAAAAACAGTGGGGAAGTCTAGATATGATTCTTCTCATTTGCTTAGAGATCCAGGCAGCCTGTGGGAGCAGACATTCAGAATTCCACCCTACATGACCTGACCTTGAGTGTGCTCTTGGAGAGGTTTTCCACCCACCATACATGGTATTTCACCATACATACCTCCATTTGCCCTGAATTTAGGATAGAGGTGCCTCGGAAGTTGATTTACCTGCATTGTCTAAACCGTGGTTTCTATATGAGTCTCTTACGTTACCCACAGTCTTATAACTGCCAATAATAACAATAACTAATAAAGGAGATCAGTCCTGGGTGTTCATTGGAAGGACTAATGTTGAAGCTGAAACTCCAATACATTGGCCACCTGATGCGAAGGGCTGACTCATTGGAAAAGACCCTGATGCTGGGAAAGATTGAGGGCAGGAGAAGGGGATGACAGAGGATGAGATGGTTGGATGGCATCACCAACTCAATGGACATGAGTTTGAGTAAACTCCAGGAGTTGGTGATGGACAGGGAGGCCTGGCGTGCTGTGATTCATGCGGTCACAAAGAGTCAGATACGACTGAGCAACTGAACTGAACTGAGTGTTCATTGATCACTTGCTGCATATGCAAGGAATTGTTAAGCCCTTCGCATGCACAATCTCACTTAGTTCTCATCAGGACCCTGTGAGGTAGGTATCACTGTTATTCCATTTTACAGATTGGGAAACGAAGGCGTAGTAAGGCAAATAACAGCATACAGCTCATAAATAGCAGAACCACCACTAACACAGGTATATCTTTTAACATTTTTGTCATTTATTTCTGACTGTGCTGAGTCTTCGTTGCTGCATGTGGGCTTTCTGTAGATGCAGCAAGTGACAAGTGGGAGCTTCTCTCTAGTTGCGGTGCACAGGCTTCTCATTGCCGTGGCCTCTCTGGCAGAGTACAGGCTCTAGGCGTGCAGGCTTCTGTAGCTGCAGATCGTGGGCTCTGGAGTGTGGGCTCGCTAGTTGTAGCGCATGGGCTTTGTTGCCCTGCGGCATGTGGGACCATCCCAGACCAGGGATTGAACCTGTTTCCCCTGCCTTGGCTGGTGAATTTTTAACCACTGAAGTCCTAACCCAGGTATCTCTGATTCCAAAATCCATGCCCTTCATCATGAGCTTAAACTGCCTGTCAATTCAGGTTTGGTGACAGAGAAAAGAAGTCCCAATTTTATCACTGATGCTGGTTGTGTGACGTGTCAGAGACAAGTACACAGCTCTGATCCATTCTAAGATCCCTCTCCCATGGTTGTCTTTCTCTCTTGCCTGGGATGCCAACAAACACAGGACTTCAAATGGAGGACATAACAGAGTGATAGAGTCATTTAAAGATGGAGCAGAGGGAAGGGGCGGAGGAAAGTGGAGGGTGGGAAGCAGCTTCTTGGGGACAGGAGAAGGAAGAACATTTTCTGAACTGTCTAGAGTCAGCGGAGGGGTCATCCTGGAATGAGGATTTTAGGCTTTCAAGAGGACCAATGTTCTGACTGTGTGTTCCAGAATTTCCAGGCACCAGCACCCAGACACCTACGGGGCCGAGGATGGTTTCCTGGTGGGCTCCACGGAAGGGGTGGTCTTACGCTATTCTGATATTTGTGGTCTCCAAAAGCTGTATGCTTCTTGAGGGTTGACCAGACTCCCCAACCTTGTTTCCACCCTTAACCATCCAAAGCAGAAAGTCACACCCACATGACCTCAACCACACAGCAGAAGAAAACACACACCAGTCAACAGCCCCAGCTTGCTGCCCGCAAGAGTAAAGTGCAGGGGACTTCCCTGGTGGTCCAGTGGTGAAGACTTTGCCTCCCAATACTGAGGGTGTGGGTTCAGTCCCTGTCAGGGTGCTAAGATCCCACATGCCTCCAGCAGCCAAAAAACAAAATGTAAGCAACACTGTAACAGATTCAATAAAGATTTAAAAAGTGGTCCACGTTTAAAAAAAAAAGAGTTAAGTGCAGGATGCTTGCTGTAACAAAGTCTTAAATCACCAAGACTTCTTTTCCTTTGCATCCCTGATCTGAAAGACATTTTTATTGGCTTTTAAGTTTTGGCATAAATAACAAAAGTTAAATTAGCCATATGTGCAGTTGTGCCATAACATAGCTTTGAGGGGTATGTGTATTTGTTGCCGATAGGTAAAGCTTGGTGATGTGTAAGTTCGCATTCCAAGGGTCATGTTCCCTTGGAACATGTATCTGTTGGAGTAAACTAAAAGCATGATACCATCAGTTACCCTTCAACCAAGCAGTCACTTGGACCCAGGGAAAGCTGGCACTGCCCATGTGCCCAAGGGCAGCTGTAGGTTGTAAACCCTTGCATCCAGGTTAATGTTTACTTATGCTTATATCTTCCCTGATAGGTGGATGGAATTTGCCTAATGATTATATTTCCCTGAAAAGCTAATCAGTGACTAAAAGAGCCAGTCACAGACCACCACAGAGGAGCAGTGAAGTTCGCTCCAAGCATTTGTTCCCAAGGGCCCTGTTCCCAGGGTCAGAGCAGCAGGAAAGTTGCAGTGAAGAGTGCACGTGGCTTGAGGAGCCCAGGGCTGTATTGCTGGCGGACTGTCGTACCCCTGACGCAGAGCTCTCAGCTCCAAACCCAAGGGAGGCACCTGCAGAGCATAAGGTGGCCTGTCCAGCCAGCACACCCCACTCTGGCCCTGCTTTCTGCAGGCCCCTTTATCACCTTGACCAGGGACCTCTGTGTCCACTTCCATCAGGACTGCTGATCCTCTAGCTGTCAGTCAGGGGGGACACTTTCACTCCTGTAAATGTATATTGAGCACACATTGTGAGCTAGAGCATAGGGATGCCAAGGGGAAGAAGATGGGTGAGAGCCTAGCCCTCAAGCAGAAGAGACAGAAGAATGACTAAAGGACAATTACAATCTGGTGTGCGACGCGCTACACTAGGGAGCCTGACCCCTGAATGCATCTTAGGCATTGGGGAAGTCTCTTAGAAGAAAAAGAGGAAGTCTGAACCCAGAGGGCCAATGAGGATTTGCCAGGTTAGTGGGTCCTCCAAGATATGTCTACATCCTAATCACCAGAACCTGTGAATGTTACCTTAGATGGCAAAAGGGATTTTGCAGATGTGATGAAATTAAGGATCTTGAGAGCTATGCTGGGTCATCTGGGTGGCCCTTAATGTAATCACAAGTATCCTTCAAGAGGGAGACAGAGGGGAGATTTGACTTGAGCAGAGGAGAAGGCATGTTGACCACAGAGGCAGAGATTGGAGTGATATACTTTGAAGATGGAGGAGGGGGCCACAGCCATGGACTCTAGGTGGCCCCTAGACGCTGAGTCTGTGCTTCCAGCAGCTCCCGTTGGACCTAGAATGGGTGGGCTGGTACTGGGGCCCTAGGAAGTGTGTCTCCACGCCTTTGATGGTCACATTCAGATGTGAACCTACTACTGTTGATGCTCTCTGGGCTTTGGACCCTTTATTCAGGGGCCAGTGGTTGAGCCAAAATGCCAGGTGCCTTGTACTCTGCTAGTTGCTCCCAGATAGAACTTGCTACAAGGTTTCTTAGGTGGTGCAGTGGTAAAGAATCTGCCTGCCAATGCAGGAGGCTCTGGTTTGATCCCTGGGTTGGGAAGATTCCCATGGAGAAGGAAATGGCAACTCACTTCACTATTCTTGCCTGGAGGAGTCCATGGACAGAGGAGCCTGGCAGGCTACAGTCCGTGGGATCACACAACTGAGTGACTGGGCATGCACAAGGGTTACAGATCTAGACAGCTGAAGGAGCCAGTCAAAACAAAATAGAGATCGGTGATGCCTGTCCTTTCTAAAAGCATTTGAATTCAAACGTTTAAGAAGTTCATCCCAATGCAGCCTTCGGGCAACTTTATAACCTAGATGAAACTAAGCTCTTTTCAAAATCAAGCATCTCTCACAGTTTCAGCAAGAGGCAGAAGTTTTTTTGTTTTGTTTGTTTGTTTGTTTTTTAAGGAGAACCCACCACAGTGGCTTTATTAAAAGTCTATTTGTGGTATGGGGGGCGCTGGAGGGGGAAAATCTGAGAAGAGCAGCTGCTAGAAGCCTCCTAATGCAGAGGCCTGAGGAGTGGACAACACCAGCAGTCACTCCTTGCTGCCTCCAGCTGCACCAGCCAAGGTTTAGACAAAGTCTGAAGAACATTGTTAATAATAAGCTTAACCACTTAGAAGAAGTGGTTGGTTCACAATGTGAGCTCAAGACTAGGGTGTGTGGCCAAGAAGAAAAACATTTGAGAGAACGGGTCTTTCCTCTCAGGCAATGGGAATGTTATAGCCCTTCAAGCAGGAATAAAAGACAAAAAAGCTTCATGACAGGATGTCCTTATTTAACAAGATGTCTGGGGTGAGGGGAAACTCCCAGGCCAGTAAATGTAAATGATAAACTCTTTTTAGGCAAGAGCTCATTTCATTGAAGAAGTAGGGTAATGGGTGGCAAGAGGAAGATGACATTTGAGTGAATTAGCAGAGAACAGGAGGCCTGGAGCCATAATTTCTGACTTATGTTTACAGTCTTGGCATCTTCAGTCTTCAGATCTATAAAACGGTGATAATTAACTTTGCCCCAAACCCTGTTCATCAAGTTCCAGAAGGAAAAAACAAAGACACACTTCAACCAAGAATTCTATATTCAGAGAAAATACACTTCAGGAAACGAAGGTGAAACGGACACTTTCATATAAATGAAAAAAAATAATTAATCATGAACAGATATGAACTTCAAGAAATGTTAAAGAAAGTTGTTTCATGCTGAAGGGAAATGAGATCAGATCAAATGCAAGTCATCAGTAATGAAGTAAACTAGAAATGCTAAATATGTGGGTATGTGTAAGAGTCTATTTTTCTCTTAATATCTCTTAAAAGTATGAGTGTTCAGAACAAAATGTAGAGCACATATCATAAAGTACATATAACATATGTAGATATAATATATATGACAACAATAGCTTATAAATGAAGGCTATGAATGAAACTATATAATTATAAAATTCTTATATTTTTTGAAGTGGTACAATATTGACTCTAAGTAAATTATGGAAAGTTAAGAATATTTATTAAAATCCCTAAAGTGACAACTTAAAACAAATGAATGCAAATAGGGATAGCTAAAAAGCCAGTAGATAAAAATATAATTGTAAAAGATTAACTCCAAAGAAAGGAGGTCAAAGGAACTGAAGAATAAAAACTAGATTGAACAAACTAAACGCAAATAACAAATAATCACATCAATACATTAATTACATTAAATATAACCAACTAAACATTCCACTTAAAAGTCAATGATTGTCAGCGTAGTGGTGATGCCATTCTTGTGATAATTAACCTGAGGTGGACTGTGTGCATGCTCAGTCGTGTCCAACTCTTTGTGACCCCATGGATTGTAGCCAGCCAGGCTCCTCTGTCCATGGGCAAGCATACTGGTTTGCTATTTTCCTCTCCAGGAGAATCTTCCTGACCCTGGGATTAAACCCACATCTCCTGCATTGGTGGGTGGATTCTTTACTACTGAGCCATATCACGATGTTATTGATAAATGATATATGAGAAACAGGACTTCTGGGTGATGCTGAAGAATCTGCAACAGCTGATGGATAAGACGGGTCTTCCCATGTCAGAGCTTGAGCCTGGGGAAGGCTAGCTTGGTCGGGAGGTTGGAATTTCTCCTCCCTGCCCCTACACCCATGTGGCTAATTTTGACCTCTGGGTGGTTTCCCAGCCTGGAAAACCTCCCTACCTCTTCTCCATTTATCCCATGCCTCCAAAGTCTTTAAGGTTCCCCTTCCCCCTAAAACTTTCCTAATTCTCACTGAGCAGAATCTTATTGCATTGGTAACCTGCACAATTCCCATCCTTCAGTTTTCCTTTTTGGAAAATGATAATGAATATTCTTTCATATTCATACTTTCTCTTCCTATATTAGATATGGAAGGTGTGGTGAGAATTTGTCATTTGTTTTGGCTGCTGAACTCCCTTTTAATGTTTGGGGAATTCTCTACCTCATGCATGAGTATCCACCTCCCACTAAAAATCAGAACCTTCCAGCCTCCCTTGCAGCTAGGATGTGGGCATGACTTTAAATTGGAAGCCCTGGAATCCTAGACTTGCAGTGATGTTAGCAGTGTCCTTACCAGGCTGTTTCCATAGGGTTAAACAGTGATACTTCCCACTCTCCAGCCTCTGTGGTTTCTGCCCATTTTCTCAGCCTAGTTCCCAGTTATGCTTTTCTAAACTTTTTTTTCTTGAACCAGTCAAAGTTTGTTTCTGTTGCTTGCAGTTATGTAGCCTAAGATGAGTAACTTTGATCTATATACGCATTTAAGATATTTAAAAAATCAAAGATTCAGGATTCAAGGTAAGACTCAGACTCTGTCCCTTCAAGAAGTTTCCTGGCCACTTAGGCAGGCATGCTTACTTTTGAGAACCTCCGTGTGGTTCTTTCTTTGCAGAGGGCTTAGCTTTCCATCCAGAGATGGTAGGGGCTGTTTTGAATACCCCTTGTATTTCAACAGAGAGGCTAGTCTGTAATATTGCTCTGTATATACTTGCTAATAAGTGTAATTTGCTTTCCACAATCCTGAACAATCCTTGTTGTTGTTGTTGTTTAGTCGATAAGTCATGTCCAACTATTTTGTGACCCTGTGGACTGGAACCCATCAGGCTCCTCTGTTCATGGGATTTCCCAGGCAGGAATACTGGAGTGAGTTGCCATTTCCTTCTCCAGAGATCTTTCCAACTCAGGGATGAAACCCACATCTCCTGCCTTGCAGAGAGATTTTTTTCCTGGGAAACCCTGAACAATTCTTATGAGCCAATAATTCCCACTTGTTCCCATGTGTGTCTATGTGCATTTTCTAGCTTCAGTAGGAATCCATTCATTTTTGGTTCTCTCTTAGTTCATGGTCTGAGGGCTCACTTAAGTTTTTTCCAACTTCTTTTTGATCTTTAGTTTTCTCACAGCCATATCCATGGCTGGCGGGCTCCCTTCCTGCATATCTCAGAGCTCTGTCTTCTCCATTTAAGCTGACACGCAGGAAGCATACCAAGGACTATTAACATGGCCCTGATCTTGGAGAACAAAAAACAAAACTGTGTACACAAATTCAGGTTGGCCAAGCCATTGTCAAGACAGTTGAGGTCAACCTCATTCACTCACCCATATTGACTTTCTTAGAAAACACACCTGCAATGACATCTGCCTTTCCTGACTCATACCAAGAGTTTCTGCCCAGTTGCAAGTCTGTGGATTGTGAACATAAACAATATAGCTTCCTCTTCCTCTAGAAAGACCCCAATGAGTGGGGAAGCTAGCGTAAACTAGAGCTGCTGTCTCCTCTCCTGTCTCTGTGCAGGTGTGTCCTAGATCTGTGACTTCATCTATCAACCTACTCTCAGGGATAGAGTGAGTACTTACTACATGCTGGAAGTTGGCCCAAAGAAATAAAGAAAACATGACCTTGCCCTTGAGAGTCCTGGGTCAGTTCAATAAATATTTATAGATTGCCTAATTAGGCAAAATGGTGTAGGATGATGTGCCAAAACCAGGGGTGAGTCTTGGCCTGGGGCTCTGAGGTGGAGCTATCAGGCCTTAACCACTGAAGCAAGAGGCCCTAGGACCCCAAGGGATGCTGCAAATCCCTTGGGGTGGAAGGACCAAGGTTACAGCATCTCGTGCCAAACAGCTAACCACAGCCAAGCTAAGACAGTGTCTAATAAAGATGCAGATTCCTGGGCTACACCTTCAGAGCTCCTGGTTCACTAGGTCCAAGTGAAGGAGACCAGAAATCTGTATTTTAGTTAGAGCTACTGGCATTTCCCTGCTGTAATGGGACAGGCAGGGCATAACCTTTAAAAGAATGATATAACTAAAAAAGAGTTGTCATGTATCCAGCAGCCCCACTCCTGGGCATATATCCAGAAAAACTACAATTCAAAAAGATAAGTGCACCCCTATGTTCACAGTAGCACTATTTACAACAGTCGAAACAACCTAAATGTTCATCAACAGATGACTGAATAAACAAAATGTGGTGTATATGTGTGTGTGTGTGTGTGTGTGTGTGTGTGTGTACAGTAGAATATTGTGTGTGCATATTAAGTTGTTTCAGTCATGTCCGACTCTTTGTGACCCTGTGGACCCTTGCTGGCCAGCTTCTTCTGTCCACTGGATTCTCCAGGTATTGGAGTCAGTTGTCAAGCCCTCCTCCAGGGGATCTTCCTGACCCAGGGATTGAACCCGCATCTCCTACATCTCCTGCACTGGCAGGTGGATTCTTTACCACTAGCACCACCTGGGAAGCCCGCAATAGAACATTACTCACCCATAAAAAAGAATGAAATAATGCAGCAGTGTGGATGGACCTAGAAATGATCATACTTAGCTAAGTAAGTCAGAGAGACAAAGACAAATACCATATAATGTAATTAAATGTGGAATCTAAAATAGGACTTAAGGGAAGATACCTATGAAACAGAAACAGACTCAGACATAGAGAACAAACTTATGGCTGCCAAAGGGGAGGGAAGGATTGGGAGTTTGGGATTAGCAGATGCAAACTAGTATAGATAGAACAGATAAGCAACAAGGTCCTAATGTACAGCACAGGGAACTACAGTCAGTATCCCGTGATAAACCATAGTGGAAAACAATATGAAAAAGAGTACATATATATATATATACACATATATATATATGAACCACTTTGTTATACAGCAGAAATTAACACAACATTGTAAATCAATTATACTTCAACAAAATTTAAAAAAAATACAGGAATGACATAATTTTTGAGTAGATGACATAAAATGGTTAAAACTAACTAGCACCAACATGGCAGAAGATTGGACTCCCAGTAGCCTCATTGTAAATCCATTGTAATATATTACCATATGTTAAACGATATCCACAGTGGCACCATGACCGTTCCGAGGCCAACCATAAAAGGTCAACAAGTGGGCATGGCCCAATTCTTGGAAGTGTCTGTGCCTTCCCCAAAATAGTTGGAATAATCCTCCCACTCCTCACCCTATGAAATTACCCATCTCATAGAAACTAACCACCCCATATTTCACCACTGCGCTCACCATTTGAAATGGACTGCATTCTGCCTATGGAATTGAAACAGAAGGGAAGGGGGCAAGGCACAACCTTTGAAAGAATGAAATAGCCCAAGGACACAACATAAGCTTCTTAGAATGAAATAGGCCCGAGATGGCAGACAAGTCAACTTCCACTAGACCTTGATCCTCAGTTTATGCTCGTTGTAACACATCAGCAAGCTTGGCGGGGCTTCCCTGGTGGCTCAGATGGGAAAGAATCTGCCTGCAATGCGGGAGACTGAAGTTCAATCCCTGGGTCAGGAAGACGCCCTGGAGAAGGGAATGGCAACCCAATCTAGTATTCTTGCCTGGAGAATTCCATGGACAGAGGAGCCTGGTGGGCTACAGTCCATGTGGTCACAAAGAGTCAGACATGACTGAGCAACGAACACTTTCAGCAAACTAAGTGACATTACCCAGGGCACCATGACAGCTCCAATACTGACCATCAAAATCAAAAAGTGGACAGTGGCCTAATTCCTGGAAACCTCTGTCCTTTCTCCAAAATAGTTGGAATAATCTTCCCATTCATTAGCCTATGAAATTACCCAGCCCATAAAAGCTGACCATACCACATTTTGAGGCCACTGCACTCACCCTCTGTGAGGGCCCACACTCTGTCTTTGGAGGATGTTTCTCTCTAAATAAATCCAGTTTTTACCTATCAATTTGTCTGTCACTGAATTGTGCAATGAGACATCAAAAACCTAAGCTTCATTGGGTCCTGAAACCAGGTATGTGATCTCAGTTGGAAGACTATGGGTTTTGGCTGGATTCAAGTTCCAGCACATGGGTTGAAGTCCCAATCTGAGATGAAAGGTTTCAGAATGTGTATCTCTTCTTTCACTTGACTGTGGCTCACTCTTGAATTCTCTCCTGCTGCAAGCCAAAGACCGCCACTTGACATCCATCTCAGGAACTCGCCCAAGACCTGGGACATGACCATCTCTCATGCGCCATTTCCCCACAACCTCTTTACAAAGGATATGATATTAATAAATTTGCTTCTTACCTATCACTTTGCCTCTTGCTGAAATCCTTCTGCACCAACGTAAAGAGCCTGAGCTTCATTATGTTCTGAGACAAGTTGTGCAGCTTCAGTTGGAAGACTGTGTTTGAATCCCATCTGTGGTGCAGGTCCATTGAGGCTGCACCACAGGCATAAAACAAAGTCAGGGATCATTTTTTGACCACAGTCACAGGTGGCTCAGTGGTAAAGAATCTGCCTGCCAATGCAGGAGACACAAGAGATGTGGGTTCAATATCTGGGTTGGGTTGATCCCTGGAGAAGGAAATGGCTACCCACTCCAGTATTCTTGCTTGGAAAATTCCATGGACAGAGGACCTTGGGTTACAGGTGGCAGGGTGGCAAAGAGTTAGACATGACTGAATACGCATGCACATACGCTAGAGAGTGGATTCCCCTGGTATTCCTACACTCTCTACCACTGCAAGGTAAGTATGCTTCCCATCTTTTTGTGGCTAAAATTTGTGGCTGAAAGTTTCTATTAACTAATGGGGAGGGGCAGTTTATTGTCTCCAACACAATTTCAATATTTTCATCTTGCAGAAAATCTAGGGATTTTACTCAAGTAGAGGACTCTAGGGCTTCCCTGGTGGCTCAGATGGTAAAGATTCTGCCTGCAATGCAGGAGACCTGGGTTCGATCCCTGGGTCAGGAAGATCCCCTGGAGAACGAAATGGCAACCCACTCCAGTATTCTTGCCTGGAAAATCTCATGGATAAAGGGGCTTGGCAGGGCTACAGTCCATGGGGTTGCAAAGAGTCAGACATGACTGAGTGACTTCTCTTCACAGAGGACTCTGCTTAAGGCCCACTCACCTGGACCTGGAAATGAAATAGGAGGGAAGGGGACAGAGCACAACCTTTAAAAGAAGCTGTTGTGAATACGATATAACCTTCTTAGAATGCATTAGGTTCAAGATGGTGTAAGGTTGGACTTCCAGTGGACCTTGAGCCTTATTATACACTCATTGTAATACATTAGCATATGCTGAATGACATACCAACCCATGTCACCACAGAGGCCAACCATAAAAGGCCAAAAAATGGGTGGTGATCTGATTCCTGGAAATTCTTGCCCCTTCCTTGAAATAGTTAGAATAATCTAGTTAGACTAATCCTCCCACTCATTAGCCTATAAAATTACTCAGCCCATAAGAACTAACCACCCCTTATTTCAGGGCAGCTTTCACCTTTTGAGACAGACCACATTCTGTCTACAGAATATGTTCTCTCTCTAAGTAAATACACTTTTAACTTATCACTTTGCCTCTCACTGAATTCCTTCTGCACTGACACATAAAGAATCTCAGCTTCTTTAAGTCCTGAGACCAGTAGGTGATTTCAATTAAAAGACAGTGAGTTTGAGTCACAACCCATGGGATCAAGCCCAAGCTGGGTTCAGGCTGGGTTTGAGTCCCATCTGAGTTGGGCAGTTTCAGCAATAGCTACTCAAGCCAAGGTCAGTCAGTTCAGTCAGTTCAGTCACTCAGTCCTGTATGACTCTTTGTGACCCCATGGACTGCAGCACACCAGGCCTCCCTGTCCATCACCAACTCCAGGAGTTTACTCAAACTCATGTCCATTGAGTCAGTGATGCCATCCAACCATCTAATCCTCTGTCATCCCCTTCTCCTCCCGCCTTCAATCTTTCCTAGCATCATGGTCTTTTCCAAAGAGTCAGCTCTTTGCATCAGATGGCCAAAGTATTGGAGTTTCAGCTTCAACATCAGTCCTTCCAATGAACATTCAGGACTGATTTCTTTTAGGATGGACTGGTTGGATCTCCTTGCAGTCCAAGGGATTCTCAAGAGTCTTCTTCAACACCACAGTTCAAAAGCATCAATTCTTCGGCTCTCAGCTTTCTTTATAGTCCAACTCTCACATCCATACATGACTACTGGAAAAACCATAGCCTTCACTAGATGGATATTTGTTGGCATAGTAATGTCTCTGCTTTTTAATATGCTGTCTAGGTTGGTCATAACTTTCCTTCCAAGGAGTAAGTGTCTTTTAATTTCATGGATGCAATCACCATCTGCAGTGATTTTGGAGCCCTGAAAAATAATGTCTGCCACTGTTTCCACAGTTTCCCCATCTATTTGCCATGAAGTGATGGGCCCAGATGCCATGATCTTAGTTTTCTGAATGTTGAGCTTTAAGCCAACTTTTTCACTCTCCTCTTTCACTTTCATCAAGAGGCTCTTTTGTTTTTCTTCACTTTCTGCCATAAGGGTGGTGTCATCTGCATATCTGAGGTTACTGATATTTCTCTCAGCAATCTTGATTCCAGCTTGTGCTTCATTCAGCCCAGCATTTCTCATGATGTACTCTGCATATAAGTTAAATAAGCAGGGTGACAATATACAGCCTTGATGTACTTCTTTCCAATTTGGAACCAGTCTGTTGTTCCATGTCCAGTTTGAGCCGAAGTAGAGCTAAAGAAACGCTGTCTGGAGGAGGCAGGCCTTGAGCCAGAATAAGATAAGCCTAACAGTAAGGGATAGGTCAGGAAACTCCAGGCTGGGAAAACAGCAGGAAGTTGGGTGTGGAGGTGGGAATGACCCTCATTACCTGATTATCTGTGCAGGCTCCAAGGTCAGACAGCACACGCAGGAGGGCCCTGGCTGTGAGAGTGGGAAGAGGACAGTAATGTGGGGGGCAGAGGGGGGAGGGCTAGAAGAACTAACCCCTCTGCAGAATGCAGATGGAGGTGGGGGAGGAGTGTGGAGTGAAGGGGGGCTCCTAACGGTGTCCAGTCCTCAGGTCTCAGCATGCGGTCCAGGCACTGGCTCCTCTGAGGGCCAGCCTGGGGGCGGGGCAGCATGGGAAGGTTCTCACAGGGAAGCTGGGGCAGAGACACAGGGGGGACTGTCAAGGTGCAGAGGGCTGAACCTGGAAATGAGGTGGGGAGGGGGGTGCTATGGGGATTGCTGGGACGGGGATGCAGGGAATGTGTGCAACTGAAGTCACATGTCAAAGAGTGCCAGCAAGTGCTTGCCCCTTGAAGCAGTGAGGGATGGGTGTCAGGACAAGCAGAGTCCCCCAGTGATTAACAGCAAACACAGGCCCTGACTGGGATGTACTCTACATTTTGAACAATTAGAGAAAACGTGACTCCCCCCACCCAAAAAAAAATTTAATGAGTCTCACCCAATCTCCAAAATCACTGCAGATGGTGACTGCAGCCATGAAATTAAAAGATGCTTGCTCCTTGGAAGAAAAGCTATGACCAACCTAGACAGCATATTAAAAAGCAGAGACATTACTTTGCTGACAAAGGTCCATGAAGTCAAAGCTATGCTTTTTCCAGTAGTCATGTACGGATGTGCTGCTGCTGCTGCTAAGTCGCTTCAGTCATGTCCAACTCTGCATGACCCCATAGATGGCAGCCTACCAGGTTCCTCCGTCCCTGGGATTCTCCAGGCAAGAACACTGGAGTGGGTTGCCATTTCCTTCTCCAATGCATGAAAGTGAAAAGTAAAAGTGAAGTCGCTCAGTCGTGTCTGACTCTTCATGACCCCATGGACTACAGCCTAACAGGCTCTTCTGTCCATGGGATTGTCCAGGCAAGAGTACTGGAGTGGGTTGCCATTGCCTTCTCCATATGGATGTGAGACTTGGACTATAAAGAAAGCTGAGCACCAAAGAACTGATGCTTTTGAATTGTGGTGTTGAAGACTCTTGACAGTCCCTTAGAAAGCAAGGAGATCCAATCAGTCCATCCTAAAGGAAATCAGTCCTGAATATTCATTGGAAGGACTGATGCTGAAGCTGAAACTCCAGTACTTTGGCCACCTGATGTGAAGAACTGATTCATTTGAAAAGACCCTGATGCTGGGAAAGATTAAAGGTGGGAGGAAAAGGGGATGACAGAAGATGAGATAGTTGGATGGCATCACCGACTCAATGAACATGAGTTTGAATAAACCCCAGGAGTTGGTGATGGATGAGGAAGCCTGGCATGCTGCAGTCCATGGGTTACAAGGAGTCGGACACGACTGAGCAACTGAACTGAACTGAACTGAACTTGGCAATAAGGAGTTCATGATTGGAGCCACAGTTAGCTCCTGGTCTTGTTTTTTGCTGACTGTATAAAGTTTCTCCATCTTTGGCTGCAAAGAATATAATCAATCTGATTTTGGTGTTGACCATCTGGTGGTGTCCATGTGTAGAGTCTTCTCTTGTGTTTTTGGAAGAGAGTGTTGGTTATGACCAGTGCATTCTCTTTGCAAAACTCTGTTAGCCTTTGCCCTGCTTCATTTTGTACTCCAAGACCAAACTTGCCTGTTACTCCAGATATCTCTTGACTTCCTACTTTTGCATTCCAGTGCCCTATAATGAAAAGGACATCTTTTTTGAGTGTTAGTTCTAGAAGGTCTTGTAGGTCTTCATAGAACTGTTCAACTTCAGCTTCTTCAGCATTACTGGTTGGGGCATAGACTTGGATTACTGTGATATTGTATGGTTTGCCTTGGAAATAAACAGAGATCAATTTGAGATTGCCCCCAAGTACTGCATTTCAGACTCTTTTGTTGACTATGAGAGCTATACCATTTCTTCTAAGGGATTCTTGCCCACAGTAGTAGACATAATGGTCATCTGAGTTAAATTTGCCCATTCCAGTTCATTTTAGTTCACTGATACTTAAAATGTCAATGTTCACTCTTGCCATCTCCTATTTGACCACTTCCAATTTACCTTGATTCACCAGAGGTTTACCTTTACTTTTACCCAGAGGTTAAACAAATCAAAACAACAGGCTTCCTTTGAGGAGTTTGGAAAGAATGAAAACCCAAGGAAGAGCTGTCAGCATACAGGCCACTGTGGTACCGGTGGCTCCTCACACCAGAGGCTCCTCATAAATCAGTCCCCCAAAGGCACCCCTGGAAAGCGGGAACACGGAGATCCTCAGTGGGGTCAGGAGCAGCTGGCCTCAAAGGGGCCCCAAGGGACTGTGTGTAAAGGACCTGCCAGCAGCAGCAACAGGCTCATCCAGACCCTCATGAGAAAGGCCTAAGACTTGGGAGCTTGGATCCTGAGAGACAGCCCTTGAGGTTGAACTCATGCCCTTGCTGATCCCCCCCTGTGACCTGGCAGGGAGGTGGGAAGAGCACATTTAAATGCATGTTAAATCAGTATGTGAATGACATTACAACGATGCTCATGGGTACAGATTTGTAAAGACTGACTCTTGTGGAAAGACATTTTCAAACTGGAGGGAAAAACAAGATCGTTTTCTCCAAAATATTCATTCAATAAATATTTACATAGGCATTACAAAGACAAACAAGGCCTACCTCCTGCCCTGCTGAGCTAATAAAATATGAGTGTGATTTTCCAAAGTAGAAATATGTATATCAAGAAGATGAAGGAGCAGTTCAATAAGGGAACAGCATTCAGGGAAGAGAAAGAAATGAAATATATTAAAATTGAAAAACTTAATCATATGTGTACAACTAGTTCAATTATATTTCAGAATTGTTCCAAAAGTTTACTGCAAATCCTATTAACTTTCTAAACAATTTGGCTTGACGTAAATGACATCCTTGTGTACTCTGAGCAACAGCCGAATTTTAACTGCCTGTAAAAGCCAAACAGTTGGGACTTCCCTGGTGGTCCAGTGCTTATGACTCTAAGCTTCCACTCAGAGGGCTGTGAGTTCAGGGAACTAAGATCCCACTTGCTGCATGGTAACAAACAAAAATGCTGTGCAATTCCTTCCCTGTCCCGGAGAAGGTATGAACCAGGTGTTGGCACTGAACCCTAGCTTGGTGGGTCTGAGATCCGATTTTCTGTGTCCCCAGAGGGTGGAGAAGGATGGAAAGGCTAAGAAGTGAGGACAGGAAGGAGGCTGGAGAACTAGGCTTTTATACTTGGGGAGGCTCTTGCTCTTCTTGAAAGAATCGCAAATCCGCAGCACAGCTTAAGCACTTTCGTTAAAGCACACAATATGCAAGGTAAAATTAAAATACTGTTTACAAAGTTAAACATGCACTTACCCAGCAATTGTTCTCCTTGAAAACTTAGTTTTCATACGAAAACCTGCACACAGATGTTTATAACAGCTTTATTCATAATTGCCCAAACCTGGAAGCAACCAAGAGGTCCTGTGGTAGGTGAGTGGATTAACTGTGTTACCTCCAGACAATAGAGGAGTATTCAAGGATAAAAGAAGTGAGCCGCTAAACCATGAAAAGATGTGGAGGAAACTTACAGGTATATTCCTAAGTTAAAGAAGCTGATCTAAAAAAAGCCTATGGGTTGTATAATTCCAACTGCTATTAATATATGTGATATTCTAGAAAAGGTGAAATTACGGACAATAAAAAGGTTAATGGTGCCAGGGGTTGGTGTACCTGTTCTCTACAGAACTGTAGTGGTGGATATGAGTTGTTATACATTTGTTCAAACCTTAGAGTGTACAGCATCAAGAGTGACCCCTCATGTAAACTATGGACTCTAGGATTTCCCTGGTGGTCCAGTAGCTAAGACTCCGTACTTCCAATGCAGGGGTCTGGGTTCCACCCTTGCTCAGGAAACTAGATTCCACATGTCGCAACGAAGAACTTGAATGCTGCAACTAAAGATCCCACATGTGGCAGTGAAGATGGAAGTTCCGTGTGCTGCAACGAAGACCGGGCACAGCCAAATAAATAAATAAAATAAGAAGTAAACTATGGACTTGAGTCAACAATAATGTATCAGTATTGGTTCATCAGTGATAAGGAATGTGACGCACAAACGCAAGGTGTTAATAAGAGGGGAAACTGGGGCAGTGGGGAAGGATATGGCAGCTCTGCATTTGCTGCTAAGGTTATTCGGTCCTCGGTCCTTTCATTTCAGCTCCCGAAGTGTCAAATCTAGTGGTTTGAGTGGCTAAAACAGAGCTATCAGTGCAGGTGACAGAAGTTATCCTCATTATTTCATTTGAACTAAGGGAGTAAGTTCATGGGGTTCTCAAGGCAAGAATACTGAAGTGGTTTGCCATTGCCTTCTCCAGAGCACCGAAGAATTGATGCTTTTGAACTGTGGTGTTGGAGAAGACTCTTGAGGGTCCCTTGAACTGCAAGGAGATCCAACCAGTCTATCCTAAAGGAAATCAGTCCTATTCTTTGGAAGGACTGGTGCTGAAGCTGAAACTCTGATACTTTGGCCATCTGATGTGAAGAACTGACTCATTGGGAAAGACCCTGATTCTGGGAAAGATTGAGGCCAGGAGGAGAAGGGGATGACAGAGGATGAGATGGTTGGATGGCATCACCGACTCGATGGACATGAGTTTGAGTAAACTCTGGGAGTTGGTGATGGACAGGGAGGCCTGGTGTGCTGTAGTCCATGGGGTTGCAAAGAGTCAGACACGACTGAGTGACTGAGCTGAAGAGGTAAATTGACTTCCCAGGTGGCTCTAGAAGTGAAAAATCTTCCTGCCAATTCAGGAGACATAAGAGATGTGGGTTCGATCCCTGGGTGGGGAGGATCCCCTGGAAGAGGGCATGGCAACCCACTCCAGTATTCTTGCCTGGAGAATCCTATGGACAGGAGCCTGGCAGACAGGTCCATGGGGTAGCACAGAGTCGGACACAACTGAAGGGATTTAGTCCATTACACATAGTACACAAAGCAGTGAGTTACCACTAGTCTGCACTGACTGGCGGGGAGGTGGTGGGAAGCCAGCCCCGGAATTCTGACCTGCCAGGAGGGTTTGCATTCTGGTGCTTGGCCAATTCAGTGGCCTGCATGCTGGCTGTGGGTTCCTCAGTCTCCTGGCCCTCCCCTTCCCTAGTAGAAGATGAATGAGAAGAAGCAGGGCTGACGAGGCAGGCTGGGTGGAGCCTGTGAGGAAGTTCACAAGGTCTGGCAGCTGTGGATCTGGTCTGGAGTCCCAGGTCTCCCCTTACTCTTCTGTGAAATGGGGCAATAATAGCACTTACATTATGGGGATCATGGAGGCAACAAGTGAGATGGTAGTTATAAGACGATGAGTACAAAACTTAGCATGCTGAAAAAGTTTAATATGTGCTTTATTAAAATAACATTTGTTTTATACTTACTGATTACTAAATTAAATTATAATTATAATAATTATTATTGTGATTATGCTTCCTTTCTCATGGGTTTTGGCAAGAAATACCCCCAAAGGACAGAATATGTATAAATACCTGCTAGAGGTCAGAGCAGAGTTCACAGACAAGAAATGGCAGCTTTATTATTACAGTGTTATGTTATTTTGTTGACAGTTGTGACACAGCAAAGGACAAATATAGTTGCTTGAAAAACCCATGGGTAAATTCCTGCTGGGCTCTAACCATGAAGGATGCAGTGCTAAAAAGAAAAAAGTCCTCTGTTAAAAGAGTTACTAGAAAATCCCACTGGGTTTGCATTGTATTATTTAGCTCTGATGGGCAGGCTTCACCCAAGTTACAGGCACCTCGCTCTCTGGCTGCGTCCATACTCACTCCAGTGGGAGCATCTTTTATGAGGCGACAGCACAGGACTTCATAGATATGCAGCCGCGGACATAGATGGGCCACCGGGTCTAGGAAGGGAGATGACTGCTTTAATCACAGGCCTCCAAGGTGACCGACTGTCCTGGGCCCTAGCAGGCGTGGCCTCTGCAGACTCTGCCTCGGGGGCAGAGATGACCTCTAGCCTCTGGGCTGCTGGGTTCACTGTCCTTGGCGTTTCTGGCTTTGGATTGTTGGGGTGCAGGAAGGAGAATGGGGGTGCCTGAGGATCAACTTCTGCTGTCGTGGAGGGCTTGCCTCCATGCTCTGCACGCCCAGGACCCTTTTCAAATACCTGGTCCAAAGAGTGATATCAGGAGAGAAGGAATCTCTGACCTCAGACACAGAAGATGTCCAGCGGCATGTGCACAGTCAAATCACTGGATTTTTCCATCCAGGCATCCAGGCACGAGGGCCCACCCTGTGACGAGTCAGCCTCTCACTGGCGAACAGACTCCGTGACTCGGTCCCGGGTGTCTGGCTCTTCTGTGACTGTGAGGAAGATCTGCAAAGAGCGTTCACAGGGAAACCAGCTCCCGGTCATGGGAAACTCAGGGACGGACTATGATTTGCACTGAGCAGAGAAGACCAAGGTCCTTTCTCATCCCCAGCACTTCTGTGACTCTCTGGTGAGCAAAGAGAGGCACGGGGGTCTTAGTCAAAATGGGAGAGAACAAAGACCTGGTCTTTCCAGGGGCCTCGCTTCTCTGAATGTTCTTCCCCGGGGGACTGCTCTGGGAACTGTGTGACACGGGCTAAACATAAAAATCATAGCTAATGTTTAGGGTGTTTCCACTGTGCCAGGAGCCATAGCAACCTCTGCAGTAGAAATCAGCAGAGTTAATATTTAGCAGTTGTGCCTGTATTTACCGGAATTCATCTAACAGCTTTAGCGCCAAAGCTGGTTATTAAGTGTTTTCAAAATCAGCCCTAGGTACTAGCATTGGTATCACAAATGTTTATATAGTCAAAAAACAACAAAGGTCTGTCTAGTTAAAGCTATGGTTTTTTCATCTACAGATGTGAAAATTGGACCATAAAGAAGGGCTGAGTGCCAAAGAATTGATTCTTTAAAACTGCGGTGCTGGAGGAGACTCTTGAGAATCCTTTGGGCTGCAAGATCAAACCAGTCAATCCTAAAGGAAATCAACCCCGAATATTCATTAGAAGGACTGATGCTGAAGCTGAAGCTCCAATACTTTGGCCACTTGATGCAAAGAGCCGACTCAGTGGAAAAGACCCTGATGCTGGGAAAGATTGAGGGAAGGAGGAGAAAGGGCCAACAGAGGGTGAGACGGTTGGATGACATAATTGACTCAATAGACATGAGTTTGAACAAACTCCAGGAGATAGTGAAGGACAGGGAAGCCTGGCGTGCTGCAGTCCTTGAGGTCACAAAGAGTTGGACACGACTGAGTGACTGAACAACAACTAGCATTGGTGTCTACTTTTCAGATTAGGAAATTGAGGTTGAGAAAGGGTGCCAGACTTGTCTGAGATCAGACAGCTTGTCTGTGCAGAGCCTGGATGCAAAGCCACACTGAGTACAGATCTTGGTGCTTCACCTGTATGTACACTGTGTCTGAGCCCCAGAGTAAATACACCTGGGCGAGTGTGCTGTGTTCCTTGCAGAGACAAGGCTCCCACACCCCTGGACCCCCCTCACCCCTGTGCAGTGCAGCAAGCTGGGGTCAGGAGGGCATGGCTTGCTCTCTGTGCAGCAATCCCACAGCGGTGGGGGGAGCCAGGCTTCAGAAGTGCCAACTCTTCAATAAGAAAAGACCACCCAGCCTGAGAAGGAAGAGGGACACTGTTGGGAAAGGGAGAACCAAGAGAAATGAGGCAGGAGGGATGCCAGGCCTAAGACTTGTCCCCTTGGGAAAAAAAGTCAAGTCTTGGAATCATCTTCTTGCAGGGTCATTAAGCTGGGATTTCTCGGACACATTCCTCCACATGCCAGTTATGTGCAGAGTACTGTGTTAAGTATTTTGCTTGCATTGTCTCATGTAATTCTAAAACAACCCAGT
Source organism: Cervus canadensis (assembly GCF_019320065.1). Taxonomy (NCBI): domain Eukaryota; kingdom Metazoa; phylum Chordata; class Mammalia; order Artiodactyla; family Cervidae; genus Cervus; species Cervus canadensis. The sequence continues at coordinate 60,448,246 of NC_057397.1, read as the reverse complement.
AGTTCACAGTAGTGGGTGAGTTACTACTAGTGTGCCCATTTTACAGATCAGGAAAGAGAGGCTGAGAGAAGTTAAAGGACACAGCAGATCTGACTGCTGTGTAAGCCCATGATGCTTATAATCTTTATTCTATACTGGCCCCCTTTTAGGGATTTCAGCAACAGAGAGAGCGTGGTTTCGTACTGATTTGTTTTATACAGCTATATTTCCTCAGCACCTGCTAGGAACCAAGAACTTCCATTCATTTATTCAACTGATCTGTTAAACCTTACTATGTGCCCAGCCAAGGGCTGGGTGCTCACTGGGGAAGCTCAGCAGTGGTCCCTACCTCACAGGTCTTATTGCGTTGGTTGAGGCCGGAGGAAGGAAGAAGGGGAGAAGGCAGTAGGAAAGTTGGTTCACAGAGCTGAGAGTTTCCTGTGAGCCAGACACTGTTCTGGGTGCCAAGTAATATGCCATTTCACCTTCTCAACAGACTATCCGGTGGATTACTCTTTTTTTATTGAAGTATAGTTGATTTACAGGATTATGTTAGTTTCAGATGTACAGCAGCGATTCAGTATTTTTTCAGATTATTCTCCCTTATAAGTTATTACAAGATAATGGCTATAGTTCCTTGTGTTATACAGAGTTTATTCATTTCTTATCTATTTTATACATAGTAGTTCTATCTGTTAATCCCATACCCTGAAGTTGTCCCTCTCCCCTTCCCTTTCCTCTTTGGTAACCAGAAGTTTGCTTTCTAAGCCTGTGAGTCTATTTCTGCTTTTCCTATATGTTCATTTGTATATTTTTTTAGATTCCACCTGTAAGTGATATCATAAGAGTATTTGTTTTCTCTAACTTCTTTCACTGAGCATAATAATCTCTAGCTTATCCACATTGCTGAAAATGGCAGTATTTCTTTTTTTCTTTTCAGCTAAGTATTATTCCATTGTGTGTGTGTATACATATATATATACATATGTATACACACACACACACACACACACACACACACTTCTTCTTAATCCAATCATTTGCTGATGCATACTTGTGTTGTTTCCATGTCTTGGCTATTGTAAATAGTGCTGTTGTGAACATTGGGGTGGTGCATATAACCATATAACGTTTCAAGCTAGTGTTTTCATTGTTACATATTCAGGACTGCGACTGCTGGATCATATGGTAGCTCAGTTCTCAGTTTTTAAGGCATCTGCATGCCGTTCTCCACAGTGGCTGCACAAACTTACATTCCCAGCAACAGTGTAGGAGAGTTCCCTTAGACGACTCTTATTATCTGCTTTTCACAGATGAGCAAATAGACTCAGAAAAGTTTGGTAATTGGCCCCATCTCACATCCAGAACACAATGGAACTGGGTTTTGAATTCAGGTATCATCTGATTCCAAAGCCTATGCTTTTTAACTGATGCTTTCTATTCCCTGCTTTTCATATGTACTGCATCACAGCTCCAAACCCGCAGAAGGCCACTATCAGCCCCACAAGCCTAATAGGGAAACCTGGGCTCAGAGTTCAAAGCAGGTGGCCCAAGGCCTCTCTGGTTAGCCCAAGGGTCTGAACCCAGGGACTGTGGTGCTAGGTCAGGGCTGTGCTTGCTACCCCACATCGCCTCTCTGGGACACACACCTGGGCCCGGGGAAGCAGGAGATGAGGTGTCCCCGGCCCCCCAGCCTGGCCTCCTCCAAGCGCTGGTGGAATGAATGTCATGTGGCCGGGCACTGGCTGACGTGTTTGGGGCTGGTGTCCAAGCATCTGGAGGGCTGTGGAAGCCGGGTGGGTGAAGAGCAGGGGCCTGAGGTGCGCTAGCAGGGGTGGGCGTCCAGGGAAGCCCCCCACCAAAGAAGGGGGCTGGGAACCATTGTGCTTTCCCCTGTACTGCGCATTCCCGAGCCATCCCCTGTGACTTCCACCATTTCCGTATGAGAAGACAGAGGCTGCTGATTCACAGTGAAAGGAAACGGCACAGGTCTGAAACTTCCTGTTTATCTGGTATCTGCTGCCATATCTGTGTTATGCAAATATCCTCGCTCCTGAAAAATGCAGGCGTGTACAAACACACACACGCAGACGCATGCGCACACACACATGCACACACAACACACACACACACATACACACACTCGGCCCTGTGCAGGTACCTATTAAGTTGAAAAATGATTCCATTAACATGACAGCCAGGGTACTGGGGGAAACTGCTGTAGGAATTTACGATCATTAAAATAGCAGGGTTTTCATTTGGTTCAAAGAGCTTAGCAGATGTTTGTACCAGGTAAGCCCTTGCTCTGGCTCCTGGCCCAGCGCTGGTCTGGTTTCTACCTGGCAGGGTCCCTTACGAGGGAGCTAGGGGATGCCTTACGAGGGAAGCAGGTGTGGGACAGGGTCTCATCCAACCTTCAGGCTCCTCTCCAGCCCGGGGAACTCCATTTCCTCCCAGCCTGGCTTTTCCCTGTGGGCTCCCGGGAGCTGCTACAGTGAGTCCAAGCCCACAGAGATAAAGACAGACATTGATGATTTTCTGTTGGTTCACCGTGACCTTTTTCAGCTCTTTCTTCCAGAATAAGTTCAGGTCTGGGCCTAAGACAGCAACTTGCTGGGACGGTCTGTGCTTCCAGGGAGGCCTGAGACCCAGTCTCTGCTGCTGGCTGCCTCTCCACTCCCCCCGCCCCCTGCCCCCACCCGGGGAGGCTTTTTTACAAAGATGAATGTGAGCTTCAGTTTCATAGGTGAAAGTGAAAATGACATGTGACTTACAGAAAATTCTCAGAGATTCAAAAGAACTGTTCTTTGTCATGAGTTAAATAGCACTCTTCAAACGGCTGAATGCTTTTCTCATATTCCCAGCTGCCTGAATGAGGGGAAATAGATATAAATTGCTGCTAGAGAAAATCTGGTTAGCTGTCAATTAAAAAGAAATTTATTTTCACTCTTTGTTCTCTTCCTGCCCCCACCCCAAACCCTCACCTTGGCAGTGGGAGGGTGGCCTCTCCTCGCCCCGTGTAGAAAGGGATGAAGCTGAGTTTCCAGGGAAAGCGTCCATCACTGGCTCAGAACTGGCTTCTCAGATTCCAGGCCAGTGCTCACCCCATTACCAAGGGGAGTGGCCCCGTGTCAGGAGTGTGGGCTGGGACAGGTCAAGCAGAGTGGACATCTTGGTTCTGCTACTTACCAGCTGTGTGAGCTTGCCAAATCTGTTTCCTCACCTGTAGGATGGGGTTGTCATGGGTATGACAGAGGATATGGGTATAAAATATGCCTGGGGCTGGATCAGGGAGGCATCATGATGACCACATGCTCTGGAGATGCTCACTGATTTTTATTAGGTCCTCAGTCATGGCAAAGGGTCAGACAGGACCAGAAAGATCTCCAAAGAGTATCTCTAAAATCTGTCTTTCAGAGAAGTTTGCCTCAAAACCTGCTCCTGCTTTAGGGATGCTTTTAGGAAGCAAAAGGGTAGGATGAACGATGAAAATTTTTGTGAGAAAGATCCTCTCCACCCCTTGAGAGGGGCCAGTGTCTATTTCTACACTTATCCACGAACTTGACCTGACATGTCTTTGCTGGCTCAGGGTCTGAAGAAATGAGACATCAGCCTGTAGTTCTTCAGACCCGCAGATAGGAGACAAGTCAGGAGAGAAATGAGAACAAATGCTCCAGTGCCTAACCCACGTGAGCCAACTATAGACCCAGATTCAGCCCACCTGGCCACCGAGCACTTTCTGTGCCCCTGCCGAATGCCTGGAGTGCTGTCGCGTATTGGAGCGGGGAGACTTGTCACATGGGAATGACAGCCGTGTCTCTACTGCACGTCAGATATCGGCCTGGGCTCTTTGCAAATGGGGTTTCATTTAATGTTCCCGGGAGCCTCTTGGGTAGGCATGAGTATCCTCATTTATCAATGAGGCACAGAGACGTTAAGCTCCTTGCCCAAGGTCACACAGGCGCAGGCTGGACTTGAATGAATGTCCGGTCAGCTGCAGTCTGTGTCTGCCACCCCCCTCTGTAGGAATGTCACATACACCCTTGGGCCTGGAGGAATTAAAAAGCAGGAGGTGAAAACAAGCTCTGGGAGTTGGTGATGGACAGGGAAGCCTGGTGTGCTGCAGTCCATGGGGTCGCAAAGAGTCGGACATGACTGAGCAACTGAACTGGACTGAAACACACAGCCCCAAACTCTGAAATAAGGATATAGGGGCCCAAGAGCCCCAAGGAGAACACGATCAAAGGAGCAGAAGGAGGTAGGGGTGACTTCATGGAGGAGGCGGGGTGGGGAGGGGATGGGGGCATCTCTGGGGGTTGGAAGGCGGGGCTGGGGAGGGAAGCGAGAAAAACGGCGGAACCTGTGGACCCTGAGACTGGACTCTGGTGGCACGGGGTCTTGTCAGAGGCCTCTTTCAGTTCCCCTGGAGCTAGGGACAGAGCCCTGGGAGGAGGCTGGGCCCTTGGGGAGTGTGTCAGCTGTGGGTCCTAGGCTCCCGCGAGTTCTCCTGGCCCCCTCTGACTCCCGCGCCTGCTTGGGTGTTGGGTCTGGGCAGCTCTTGAGCAGATGGGCCAGGTATCTGCTCTGCTAGCTGGGAGCCTGCCTTGCTGCTGGCTGAGGTCAGCGTCTCCCCTCGGGACACTGGCACGGTAAAGCAGGTCTTGCAAGTCAGTGGAGGCAGGCAGGTACAGTTGGAGCAGGCACCCCAAGAAAAGAGGGATTGGAGTGAGGCCCTGGGACCTTAGAAGGGTGAGGACCTGAGAGGTGGGGGGCAGGCATAGCCCCCGTCTGCACGGAACGGAGCATAGTTGCCTCAGCGGGTGCCAAGGCCACCATCTAAAACCTGGGAGTTATATTTTATTTGGCAGACACAACTGAGGACTTAAGTCCGGAAGACAGCCTCTTGGACAGGGAGCTCCCAGGGGGTGCGGGAGGAGCCAGGATATAGGAATTATGCAAAAAAAAAAAAAAAAATCAGGTAGTCAGAACATCAAAAGATGACTGTTAATTAAAGAAAACCAGACATTTCAAGTTAATGAACTTAGCGGTTTTCCATGTATGGGAAGATGCAAGAGTCTTGGCTCACTGAAATCATTGCTTTGCTCGGCACCTTGGCTGTCTGGAGCCTGGAGCCTTACTCTTCATCCTGATCCCCTCTGAGTGCATGGTCAGGGGTGCCTGCTGGTTTGATGGGCTCCAGGCAACATTCTTTGTTCAGTAATAGGGAAAGGCAACCTTTTTCATGCACACTTGCACGGCCGTAGCCCTCCCGGATGGGCACGGTCTTAGCGGCCGTGCTGAGACTCTGGCCATGCTCGTCGGAGGCTGCAGATGTTGACAGCTGGGGCAGAGCAGGAGAGGGAAAACACAGTCCAAGGGAGACTCTTTGACTGCCCCCACCTATTCCTCCTCCCTTCTGCCCACCTTGAGGAGTCGAGGCCAGAATTCTAGGGGCCAGGATCCACTCCTCTCCCATTCAGCACAATCAAGTACCTGGTCCCCTCCACCTCTAACCTGTCCCCCGCATCCCACCATCTTATCCAAGCACGATTTTCTCAGGCTTGGCCACGGCCATGGGCCGCCCACCTTGTAACTCACCCCCCCCCCCATTTCCACCTTGGCCTTTTCCAAGTGTAAGTGATAAAACATAAATCAAATCCCCTTCACCCTTGCTTCATCTTGCTTCCCGAGGGGGAAAAGACAAACTCGCCATCGTGGTCCCAGGGGTCCTCCTTGATAGCCCCTTCCTGTGCTCATCACTCACGCATTCATTCATTCATCCAACACACGTTCACTGAAGCACTAACACATACTCTTTTTAGACCCTGGGGGCAGTGACAAAATAGGGAAAAAACCCTGATCTCTTGGAAGGAAGTTTTTGGTGGAGGGAGGGGAGACAATCAGTAAACCAATAGACAAGATGGTAGATGGTAAAACTAGGGAGAATAGAGAACAAGGACGGAGCGAGGGAGTCAGGGTCTGGGGAGGGGGAGCGTCCAGGGGAAGGCGGCCTCGAGAAGGTGACGGTTGAAGGAAGACCTGAAGGAAGTGAGAAGTGGGTCATGAGGGGGTGCAGGGGAAACTCCTTCCTGCTGAAAAAACAGCAGTTGTGTCCTGAATGGGAGCACGCCAGGATGCTTGGCATATTTTTAAGGGACACCCTGTCTCCTGCTGGTCACTATCAGATATTTTTTATCACAGTGCTTCCACAATTTATGATTGTATATTTTTTTTAAGATGATACTCAATAAGATGTCTTAGAGTCTTCCCTCAATAAGCTGTCAGCTGTCTACAATCAGTGATGCATCTCTCTGACACCTGAATCATTCATTTGGCATCGTCGGCATAGGGCTTGGTGTCTCGAAGGTATTCAGTAAACTTGTGTTGAATGAGGCAATAAACCTGGCAGCTGGCACTGTGAGGAGGACATGTGAGGAGTCCCTTTGGGGGTTTCCAGAAAATGCCTGGGACACTCTGAAGGGGGTGGAGGTCTATGTGAGCGGGTTGTCCTGTGTGTGGTGAGGGTGGGGCGCATCGCTGTGAGGTGGGTGTTACTATGACACCACTGGTGATCGGCTTTTTTTTTTTTTAATTGGAGGATAATTGCTTTACAGTGTTGTGTTGGTTCTGCCATACCAGACTGACTCTTCTCTGAGCTGTCCTTTTTTGTTCCAACAGCTCTCCCACCAGAGGCAGGGGACAGTTTCAACTCATTTAGACCCCTCCTTCTCCCAGCCACTGGTATGGAAAACTTGAGAAGCAAATTCTACTTTACAAGAATTTCTTGCAGACCCTGGAGACAGGCTTATTCTTTTTCGTGAAGGTCCCACCCAACTAGCAGGAGGAATGTTAAATATTGATAAGCAGGAGAAGATAAAAATCTCATCACCTTCCAAGGCCTGGAATTTCCCCATTCCTGAGCCCAGGCCTCCCTGTCTGAGAGATAGACTGCCAGTGTCAACTCTATACCCAGTCTCCCCTACTGCCTTATTGAACTGTGGTGTTGGAGAAGACTCTTGAGAGTTCCTTGGGCTGCAAGGAGATCAAACCAGTCAATCCTAAAGGAGATCAATTCTGGATATTCATTGGAAGGACTGATGCTCAAGTTGAAGCTCTAATACTTTGGCCACCTGATGCGAAGAGCCAACTCATTGGAAAAGATCCTGATGCTGTGAAAGAGGAAGGAAGAGAAGGGGGTTACAGAGGATAAGATGGTTGGATCGCATCATCGACTCAATGGACCTGAGTTTGAGCAAATCCCGGGAGATAGTGAAGGACAGGGAAGCCTGGCGTGCTGCAGTCCCCGGGCTCACAAAGAGCCAGAGATGACTTAGTAACTGAACAACAGCAACTTTCAGCCAGGCCTTAGTCTAAACAATCTCATATAACACCAACATCAGGCATGGCCATTCTGTGCCTGTGAGGCCATAAAGTGAGTCAAATGGACCACTTCATAAGTTTATCTAAATGCAGACAAAACCAAGCACAAAATACTGAACATTTCCTTCCCCTGGCTAATATGAATGACAGCTGCTTCTTTATCAATTGTGACTTTAGCTTTGATCTAGTCTACCCTCCTTACAGATAAGACTTCCAAGGTGCCTGACCATAAAGTTGTCCCGTTTCCTGACAGAAGTCAGTCCAGAGCAAAGCCCTGCTTTCTTGGGCCCTCCTTAAATTCACCTAACCAAAGTCCAAGTCCACGGCGTGAGCCATCTCCTTAGCTGCAGTAAGTGATTAGGCCAACTTGTTCAACTACAGGCATTCAAGTAAATCACGCAGGGGTTAGTTACAAGACAGACTGCGGTTCTGCATGATAGAACACTTGCTCTAACTCATCCCCAGCAATGGAGCATCGGGCCACGTGTTGAGTAGCAAGGCAGTCAAGAATAGTGGATTCCAATGCTAGAAACACTTGAGTTTGACCACTGGGCCCCCCTGTGAACCCTGGACTGGTTTCTAGAGAAAACACACCTGTATTTCAGTAAGTCACTGCTACTTGGGTTTCTGTTTCCAGCAGTTAACACAGTACACTGTCCTTAGACAGACTTGTGGTCCCAGCTGACAGGGCCTTGTGGTGACCCAGCGTGTGCAGGCCTGAACTGAGCTTGGGGAATGGTTGATCAAAATATGTTGTCTTGGAGGCAACATTTTGAGCAATCAGAGAAACCACGTCATTCCACTTAGTGGACTGGTTGAAAATCCTCCAGTGGTCCCCAGCAGCTCTTGGGCTCAAGGACATGGGAGGTTCCAAACCCGGCCTCGGGCTGAGACTGTCTGGGCCTCGCCCCTCCTCACCCTCCCTGTCTCACCACCCTCACCTAACAGCACCTCCGCGCTTCGCTGTTCCTTCAGCCACGGCCCTTTCCCCTCCCTCCCCTCCTCCCTGGTCAACGGCTAGGTCTTCCTCAGCTCAGTGTCCTGACCCCCTGAGGCTGCCCCAGGTCTTCTTTATGCTCCCAGGCAGCACCCCTCAACCCTCGCTCTTTCTCAGGACACCTCACATTTCTTTATTTCGTGTTCCTCTCTCTTTCCATTGGTCGTCACTGCCTACAGGCCTGGAACCACGTTCTGTTCATCGTCACCTCCCTTGAATAGTCCGCAACACTCAGTAATTACAAAACTAAACTGAAGGCTCCAGTCCCCCATGGCTTGCCCCTTAACCTCTATCCAGCTGGACGAAGGTTAGAAAAGAATAGTGAAAGAAACCTTCTTCACTTCACAATGTTTCTCCTTTTCAGCCTGTGTGAAATCGGGGGACTCCAGGGGGTTTAGGTGTGAAATCGGGGCACCCCACAGGGTTTAGATGTCAAGCTCTAGGTCATAGTTCCCCCTGGAAACTTGGCCCCCAAGAAAAACGTAGGCTTCTGAAAAACTACAGGTGCATGAATTAGTGTTTAGTAAATGACTCTTAAACTGAAAGTTGGGATTTGTCTAAATCTGGGCTTCTTGTGCTTGAATATGTTTATAAATCAGCTGAATAGCAAATGCATTTTAGCCCCAGGGTGAGTTCCACACGCGGAGACCTGAGCACTGGCATCACCTGGCAGCTGCTTGCAAATACGAATTCTTGGAATCCCCCATGGATCCTACTGAATCAGAATCTCTAGGGGTGCGATCCAGGCATCAGTATAAATCTCCAGGTGATCAAACTCAGGCTCCCAGACACAACAAAAGAACGGTTAGTTATAGTAATAGCTCCCACCTAAGCAAGTGGGCTTATGCTGTACACTCCTTATTTTCCAATCTTACAATAGCTGAAGGGAAGCTGTTGAAAATAGACTTTTAAAAACCACAGAAAGAGGAATGCTAATGACAATACCTGTATAGTGATGGTGACAATGGCAACAGTGGTATACACTCTGTGCGCTGGGGTCTGTAACTATATGACTGTGCCTGGGGAAAGCTTTGTAAGGAAATAAGCTAAAATGCTCACTGTAGCTGGTTTAGGAGTAATTCTCCCCCTCTTCTCTAAGTTAAAAAAATTAATTTTTGTATTATTTATATAATAGAAAGATGCAAGCAAGTGTGCTAAGTGGCCTCAGTCCTGTCTGACTTTGCGACCACATGGACTGTAGCTGCCAATCCTCTGTCCATGGGATTCTCCAGACAAGAATACTGGAGTGGGTTGCCGTGCCCTCCTCCAGGGGATCTTCCCAACCCAGGGAGCGTCTGGGTCTCCTGCATTGCAGGTGGATTCTTTACCATAGGGGCCACCAGGGAAGCCAATAACAGAACAATATGTGCATTCAACTGAAAATTCTGTTCTTATTCCCCACTATCGGGGACAGAAGGGGCTGGAGGTTGGGATGATTTGGTAGCCTCCACAGCACCACAGCATCGGCCTTTCTCAGGGTCGAAGGTGGGAGGGGGGATGGGCAGGCACATGAAGTGGAAATGCCATCAGGGTATTTTGGGGGACCAATTTTAGTGCAAGAGATGAAAGCCAAACTCAAACTGAACTGTACCGACATAAGTATGAGAGAGAGGGAGAAGAAGAATGAGGAGGAGGAGGAAGGCTGGAAGGGAGGGAAGAAAGAGACAAACAGAGGGAGGGAAAGAAAGAAGGAGAGAAGGGGAAAGATGGAGAGGAATTTGCCTGATGCTATAAGTTAAAATACCAGCTGGAGCTAGGATGCTCTCAGGATTCTGTTCACCTCTTAGCCCCCATTTTCCTCAGCATCAGCTCCACTCCCAGACTAGCAGTGTCTGCCCAAGTTGTCTCTAATTGGCCCAGCCTGGGCCCTTTTTTCTTTTTTGAAAATGTATTTATCTATTTTTGGCTGCACTGGGTCTTCAGAGCTGTGCGCAGACTTTTCTCTAGTTGCGGTGAGCGGGGGCTACTCTTCCTTGAGGTTCGAGGGCTTCTCATCACAGTGGCTTCTCTTGTTGCAGAGCACGGATTCTAGAGTGTGGGGGCTTCAATAGTGAAGGCACAGAGGCTCAGTTGCCCCCAGGCATGTGGGATCTTCCCAGAGCAGGGATCTAACCCATGTCCCCTGCATTGGCAGGCGGATGCTTGACCACTGGACCACCAGGCAAGTCCCCAGCCTGGGTTCTGGGTCCATTCCTAGGGCCTGGGCCAGGTGCCCCTACAGAAGCACATGAACAGAGAGGGTGGGAAAGCGCTCCCCTAAGGAAAGCCGAAAGGCTGCTGTCAGAAGGACAAGATGCAGGGCAGGAAAAATCTTGGATAGCTGCTTCAGTCCATCAGTATTGGTGCTTGGAGACTGGCTCCTAGGTAGGTCCCGGGCATTTTTCAGACTTGGGCCGAGAGTTTGGATAAGACCTGGGGTGGCAGCAGTCATCCAGAGAGCAAAGCTGTCCTCGGAGGCATGGGGGCGGTGGGGTGGGTTCTTACTCACCGAGGTTAACCCTGCGTGCACTGTTCTCTGGAGGAAGTGGGAATTTCCAATGGTAAGTTCCCTTCCCTGTACAATGAATTGCTATCTTGGTGAGAAACCCGTGGGCCGCCGGTTGAGAAGAGAGGTCTTCTCTGAACGAGAGGGAATTTACCACCTTCCTCTCGATGGTGACAGGGCTGGGTGTGGATTGATTCATCTGCAGATGTATATATCTCTGTAGACACCATACTGCTGGCCTCTGCAAAATACATGCCTGGAGATCATTTCTGCCAGCCAGGATATGTCACCTTTGTCATAACCACTCTCTCCCCCCACCCCTGCACCCCGTGGGCCTGGAGTTCCCCAGTTGGAACAAGATGAGAGATCTCTGAGCCCAGGGATTGCAGAGGTGGGCTGGGGGAGGGAGAGGGTGATAAGTTGTCTGGCCGCAGCCAAGGGCCCAGCCCGGGTCTCGCTCTCTCCTGGGCTGTCTATTCCATCACTGGGTTCTAACCTGAGCCTCCAAGGTCATGCCTATCTCATCTCGTGCCCTGGGGTACTCAGATTCCTCTTTCCTCTGAGCCCCCAGCCAGAGCTTGGACCTGTTCCCGGAGCCCCATCATCCCAGTGAGCGGATGGAAGCCACATGAGTGTCACTGTTCTGGGTTCTGAGTGGGAGTCACGGGGCCCTGTGTGCTGCTTCCTTCTCTGAGATTTCTCCCCCACAGTTATCAGGCCCCACAGTCGCCCCCAGAAGGCTCCAGCTGCTATAGCTCCCCATGACAGATGTTGGGCTCTTTTCTGCTCAAACACAGGTTCCCGGAATTCCGCATCCACGCTGGGCACCTGTGTGCTGAGCAGCTGAGCAGGAGGGAGAAAGGTCAGCCCTTCCCCTAGCACCAAGGACTTCTGCAGCTTGACCAGACTTGACACCTGGTTCCCTGGAGTTCTTAGCCAGCATAGGGTCACCAGGGAAAATTGCCCTGATCTTGTCAACAGGTCTTTTGACCTCCAACAGAGCCTAAGGACGTTACATTATGGGTAAGTAAAATTTTGATGAGACAAGGTGGAGACTCTGAGAGTGAAAAAGATTTTCAAAACTTACAGAAGAAGCCAAAGACATTCTCCCAATATTTTGCTCTCTATAGGTTCATTTGTATCAACATACAGATAGACTGTTCTTTTCTCCATCTTTTATAGAGAAAGCTTTCTCTATAAAAGCTATAACTTTATAGCTGTAACTTTATAAAAGAGTAACTTAATAGGAAAGAAACCTGTTGGAGACCATTTCCACCAAGTGATGATGGTCACATCACTTGCTAAGCCAACATGATAAGTCACATTGCTATCATGTACACCCCCCCATACGATCTAATCAAAAGGGCACTTCACCCCTGGAGTGTTCTTCCTTAGAACCCATAACCCCAGTTGAATCATAAGAAAGCCTTGCTGTGCTGTGCTTAACCTCTCAGTCGTGTCTAACTCCTTGAGACCCCACGGACTGTAGCCTGCCAGGCTCCTCTGTCCATGGGATTCTCCAGGCAAGAATACAGGAGTGGGTTGCCATGTCCTCCTCCAGGGGATCTTCCCAACCCAGGGATTGAACTCGTGTCTCCTGAGTCTCCTGCATTGGCAGGCAGATTCTTTATCACTGGGCCACCTGGGAAACCCTGTTGGTGCCATACCAAAGTTAATTTCTTAGTTTTGACAAGTATACCATGGCTTTGTAAGATGGTAACATTAGAGAAAGCTGGGCCAGTGGTATACCAGAGCACTCTATAAACAAACAAACCAACCCTCCTGACAGTATCAAGTGTTTGGTAACTATGTGGAGCAACTGGAGCTTACACACTGCTGATTAGAATGTAAAATTAAATAGTCATTTCGGAAAACATTTTGGTAATTTTTTAATAAAATTAAACATACATTATGATATGATCCAGCAATTCTATTCCTAGATCTGTATCCAAGAAAAGTGAAATTCATGTCCAAACCAAGACTTACATGCAAATATTCATGGTATCTTTAATCACAATAGCCAAAGACTGGAACAATTCAAATATCCAACAGCAAGTGAAAGGAAAGTCAAGTGTGATATATCCATACAATGGAATGCCACTTAATGCTATAAAAGACATTATGTCTCAAAAACAGGCTGAACAAAAGAAGCTAGGCTCAGGAGTACAGCCTGGATGATTTAACTCATATGAAATTCTAGAAAGGGCAAAACTAACCTCAGTAACAAAAAGCAGATCAGTGGTGGCTTCCCTGGTGGCTCAGTGGTAAAGACCCACCTGCCGGTGCAGGAGACACAGGTTCGATTTCTGATCTGGGAAAACCTCAGATGCCGTGGAACAACTAAGCCTGTGCACCACAACTATTGCGCCTGCGCTCGAGAGCCCAGGAGCCACAACTACTGACCCTTGCGCTGCAACCGTTGACGCCTGTGTGCCCTAGAGCCTGTGCTCTGCAACAGGAGAAGCCACCGCAATGAGAAGCCTGCACCACAGCTAGAGAGTAACCTCCGCTTATTGAAACTAGGGGAAAGTCCAGGCAGCAAGAAAGACCCAGCACAGCCAAAAATAAACAAATAAAGTTACTAAAAAGATCAGTGGTAGTGATGGTGAGAGGGATTATAAAGGGGCACAAGGGAATTTTGAGGGGGTGACGGAAGTGTTAGACATCTTTGTTGCGGTGATCACACGGATATATATATTTGTCAAAACTCATTGAACTTTTTGGCTGCACCACACATCTTACTGGATCTTAGTTCCCTGACCAGGGACAGAGCCCTACCCTGGTATTGAAGGCACTAAATCCTAATCACTGGACTGTTAGCAATTCCCAAAAAGTTGATTTTTAAAAGGAGCTTTCTCTTGACCTCATTTACCCTTCCAGCTACCCATCTGCAAGACTTCTGAAGGAGGTGTTTGAACTCAGTGTCTCCAATTCTGTCCCACATGGTCTCTCTTAAGTCTACACCATCACGCTTTTGCGCCCTGGGAACTGCTCTCATGAAGAACGCAGCGACCTCCATGTTGCTAAACCCAATGGTCAGATCTCATTTCTCAGCCACATTTTACGTGACTGTCAAGAGCATTTGACACAGTTCACACCTTTCTCCTTGAAGCACTTTTTTCCTCTGGATTCCAGGGCATGTTGGTCTCTTAGTTTTCCTCCTACCTCACTCCTCCTCAGTCTCCTTTGCTGGTTCTTATCTTCTCAACCTCTTAACTTTGAGGTGTCTTGGGATACTCTCCTCTGTACTCACTCTTCGGATGGTCTCCTTGAGTCACATGGCTTTAAACTCCACCCATATGCTGCAAACTCCAAATCTGTGTTGCCAGTCCTGACCTTTCTCCAAATTCTAGATTCATCATTCTAACTGCCTACTTGATATTTCTATTTGGATGTTGAAAAGACATGTCAAATTCAACATCTTCAACACTAAACTCTGGGTCTTCTCCCATAAAACTGCCTGTGTGCAGCCTTTCCTACCTCTGTGGATGGCCTTGACATCTAATCTTTTGCTCGAATAAAAAACCCAGGAGTCACCCTTGACTCTTCCTTCTCCCATTGACTCTACCTTGAAAATATAATCTGTCTGTTCTTCATCATCTTTGTTGCTACTACCCTGGTCCAAGCACCATCACCTTTCACCTGGAATGTTGAAACAGACTCCCAACCCTCCTGCCACCACTCTTGGCTTCCTCCACTCTCTTCTCAGCACAGCAACCAGAGTGACTCTGTTGAAATTTAAGTCAGAGCAATGTTATTCAAGGCTGCCCTGATAGCTCAGTTGGTAAAGAATCTGCCTGCAAAGCAGGAGACCCTGGTTCGATTCCTGGGTTGGGAAGATCCCCTGGAGAAGGGATAGGCTACCCATTCCAGTATTCTTGGGCTTCCCTCAGGGCTCAACTGATAAAGAATCCACCCGTGATGCGGGAGACCTGGGTTTGATCCCTGGGTTGGGAAGATCCCCTGGAGAAGGGAAAGGCTGCCCACTCCAGTATTCTGGCCTGGAGAATTTCATGGACTGTATAGTCCACAGGGTTGCAAAGAGTCTGACACGACTGAGCGACTTTCACTTAACTTGGTGTTACTCAAAATTCTATCATGATTGTCTCAGAATAAAAGCCAATGTCCTTGCAAATGACCTGCAAGGCTTTGCCTGATCTGCCCCCATCACCTTATCCTGTGATTTCATCTCCTAATATGCTCCCTCTTGCCCATTCCTCTCCAGACACATTGTTTGTGTGTTTTGCTATTTCCTGAACACACCCTGAGGGTCTTTGCTCTAGCTGTGCTGTCTGGATGCTCTAGCGGCCAACATCCTCGTCTCTTTCAAACCTTTGCATACAGACTAGCTCAAACCTCACCTTCTCAAGGAGACCTGCTCTGACCATGACATTTAATACTGCAACCCGCCTCATCCACAACACTTATTTCCTTACTTTGCTCTATTTTTTCCTTTGTTTCCACAGCACTTACGACTTTCTAATACACTCTTCGATCCGTTTACCTATTTTGTTTCCTTATTGTCTGTCTACTCAAGGGCACAGCAGTTTTGTTCACTGCTATATCCCAAAGTCCTGGAACAGGGCCTGCCATATAGAAGCTGCCCCGTAAGGGCTCGTTGGGTAAATTAATGACGTTTCTCCAGAGGAAGCAAACCTGACTCTCTTACCCCTGACTTATCCGCCCAGATCTGACCAGGCTGAAACAAGAGACTGCAAGGAACAGATGGGTCTGGGGGATCCCAGGCCACGTCAGGACTGAGAAAACTGAGGCGGGCTCTGGAGTCCTGTTCTCGGTTGTGCCCTAAGGTCTCAGATCGAGTAGCGCCTTGTTGGAGCTGCTGCTGAGTTCTCAGAGCCAATGCCCACTTCCTAGGATCGTATCTCCTGGGAACCTTCCCAGGATCAGAGACATTTGTCTATAACAGCACAGTCCAGCATAGTGCTGGAGAAGAAGGGGACGACAGAGGATGAGATGGTTGGATGGCATCACTGACTCGATGGACATGAGTTTGAGTAAACTCCAGGAGCTGATGATGGACAGGGAAGCCTGGCGTGCTGAAGTGCATGGGGTCGCAAAGAGTCAGACACAACTGAGTGACTGAACTGAACTGAACTGTCCAGCACTGTGGCCCAGGGTGGATACTGAGCAGTTGAAATGTGGCCGGTCCAGATTGATGGGTGTTGAAAGGGTAAAATTTCAAAGACTTAGGGCAAAACAGAATGTGACAGGGCTCATTAATATTTTGTAATATTGATTCCATCTTACTTTTTGAGATATACTGCATTAAATAAAATATACTATAAAAATTAAGTTCACCTCTTTCTTATTACTTATCAAAAGTGTGATTACTAGAAGATTTAAAATTCCTTCAGTGTCTTGCACTGGGTTTCTATGGGAGAGGCTGATCTGTGAGGAAAAACTACTGATGTCTAGAAGTCAAATCCCATGAGCTTGAAAATCCACACTTCCTAAATGCAAGCTGATGGTCCCTTTATTTCAAGTCATCAATAGATACAGCAGGATCCCATTAACACAAAGGCCCCTTCAGAATTTGACTACTTGGGTTAACGGGGACTTTTAAAGAAGCTTGGCTTGGTTTTTATTCTTCCATTATCTGGCAATGCTTTGCTGGAGGGGCCGAAAGCCCTCCCAGAGATACACCTGGCCTCCCCCTGGTTCCTTGGGTGGTTATTGAATTCCCATATTGAATTCCTGCGTCCAGGAACCAGGCAGAATGGGAGGGCATTGGGAGGTAGAGGGGGGCTCCCTGTCCTGTCCCAGAGCCCCTGCCCTGACCAGGTGGCTTGGCGGGAAACTACTGTGCCTGGGGCAGTGTCAAGGCCAACGTGGCCCCACTCAGACTTGCAGGATGGCGGCAGTGGGCACTGGGGGCTGACCTGCTTGGACACCCAGTCCAGTGGGTACTTGCAGCCCAGGTCTTACGACAAAAGAAAGGGCTCTGTGTAATCAGCATGAATACAAGGGGCCTGGTGCCGCTGGGAACTGAGTCTGAGATGGAAATATGAGGCTGTGAGGGAGGGTCAGGAAAGACCAGCTCCCACAGCCTGGAAACATTGTGGAGGCCAGGCCCCAGTAAGGGGGTGCCCCAAAATGGGATCAGGGGGACAAGAAAGATGGAAATAGGGACTCAGTGTCCTGGGGACCTGACGCCAGGTGGATGCAAGGATGGAAGGAGAGGTTGGGTTAGGGAGACTTTCTCATGTCTTCCAAAAATCTGTGAAAGTGAAACAAAGTAAAGTCGCTCAGTCATATCCGACTCTTTGCCATCCCATAGACTGGAGCCTACCAGGCTCCTCCGTCCATGGAATCCTGGAATACTGGAGCAGGTTGCCATTTCCTTCTCCAGGGGGTCTTCCCGACCCAGGGATTGAACCCGGGTCTCCTGCATTGCAGGCAGACACTTTACCATCTTAGCCACCTGGGAAGCCCCTCACCGACCCCGTAATCTTGCCATATTGTTTTTATATAACTGGAGAGAGAGAGGAGAAAGGAAAGACGGTCAAGGGAAGGCAACATTTCTTGAAAACTTGCCCTTGGATATAAGCAATCTGCCCCCAGCCTTGCCTGGCTGTGGTCATTCCCCCTGACCCAGGGCTGGGGATCTGGACTGGGAATTATACACTTCAGTTTCTCATGAAAAGCAAAATAGGATTTCACCCTCTATTTATTCCCTCTTTCTCACTGTGCCAACAGTAGGGGAAAAAAGAGAAAAGGATATGAAGAGCAGAAAAGGATTCACAAGAGATTGTAAGGCTGGAAAGTGTGTAAGAAAGGAAAACAAGATAATGAGATGTTATTTATAATTTGCTTTAACAGCAACTCAGAAATGCAGGCCAACCACTTACGAGAGGGAAGAGGGCTGCTTTGTGTGAGATACTCCAGGGATGGACTGGCAGGAGGCGATTTAGGGTGGGACCAGGGAAACCATGTCCCCAGCCAACCCCCCACTGGGTTACCAGGTCTCCTCAGGGGAGAGGGGGTTGCTGGGGGTCTTGCCCAAAGCCCAGAGAAGCAGGGGCTGCCAGTGGCCTGGCTGGGGTGAAGGGCCCCCCCATCTTGGGAGCTCTTCTTCCATCCCCAGATCATTGTCCGCTCGTGAATGCACTTTCATCCGCTGCAAACTGTATTTATGGTTTCTTGGAATTTTCCGAATGAAGTAACTATTTTCTCCAGACCATTTTCTTTGCAACTGAAATCGGATCTCCACACAGTCCATGGAGACAAACAAAACAGCATGACGTCACCCACCAGGGAGTTGTCACTTCAGACGCAGTAGCAGCTTTTTATTCAGTATCAGATGGATGTGACTTGCCTTGGGGACGTCTTCGCATCCTGCCCCGGCAGAGGAAGAAACGGTCCCCTGAGCTTGCCTTGAGGAGCTGGGAGAGAGGAGGGAGGCAGGTGCACTAGGCAGGCCGCAGGGCGGGCCTGGACGGGCAGGTCCTGGTGGAGAGATCGCCTGCTTCCTCTCTAACTGCAGGGATGCTGCTCCGGAAGTCACCATGGGATTCGCCCTGCCTGCCGGGCACACCAGCTCGAGTCCCTCCTCTCAGCATCCGATGCTCAGGGGACGGCAGCTGGGTGCAGAGAACAGTGACCTGGATTCAGCTTCTGTTTTGCCTTGCAGAGTTTCTGAGCCTATTTCCCTCTCTGAAAAGGTGGGGAGGGTAAAAAAAAAAAAAAAAAAAATTCCCGTTCTGCTACCCTTACAGAGATGCTCTTGGACCAAACGAGAGAGGATGGATCTGGAAATCACGAGGCGTATTGCCCAATTCTGGCCCTCAGATCTCTCAGCACTCACAGGGAGGGGTGCAGTAGCTCCTCGGCTACAAAACCCTGGGCTTCCTCCTGGGAGGTTCGGGGGGGATTGGCAGGGGCAGGGATCCACGTCCTCTTGAGCTAATAATGAAGGTATTATTTAATGAAAGCTCAAAGAAGAGGGGGAAGCCGTTCGGCCCCTTGGGAACCTGGTCACTCATTGCCTGAGGGCCTGACCGATCACCAGGGAACAGAGGTAGTCCTGTCTCTCGGGAAGTGAAAGCTTTTTGAAGTGTGGCTCGGGGCTGCCACCATTCTAGGTAGCAGTTGGCCTAAAGGGGAAGCAATCACATAAGTATGCTAATAATTGAAGAGTTATTGCCCACCAGGCCCTGGGCTGAGCCTCTCACAGGCATTGTCTCCTGCAGCCTCTGGTTAGGGTTACTATACTCAGCTGACAGATGATGAATGAGGCGGGGAGAGGGGGAGGGTAACCTGCCCGAGGCCATTCCAAGCTAACTGTGGGCTTAGGATCCAAACCAGGGCTGTCTGACTTCAAGGCCCAGGTTTAACCACCACACCATTCTGTCTCCTGGTCACACACAGAAGCTGTCTGTGAAAAGGTCTGCTTTGTTTATTTTGTTTTCATGTGAAGCTGGTAAGTGGTAAGGCTGGGAGACCAAGCTGGGTGTGTGTGTTTCCCTTGGGTGCTGAGGGTGGGGGCACCTCACCTCCTCCTTTCTTATCCATCGTTGCCACTCAGAAGCACCATGTTGACCTTCTGTAATAACTTAATTTATCCAGAAATCAAGAAATGTCTGAACACACTCTAAAAGGCTGACTTTAAAAATAAGTTGACAGTCCATATTTATCCCACAGCTGAGAATGTGTGAGCAGTTGGAAGCCAGTCAATCCTAAAGGAAATCAACCTGAATATTCATTGGAAGGATGGATGCTGAAGCTGAAGCTCCAATACTTTGACTACCTGATATGAAGAGCCGACTCACTGAAAAAACCCTGATGCTGGGCAAGATTGAAGGTAGGAGGAGAAGGGGGCAACAGGATGAGACGGTTAGATGGCCTCACTGACTGAATAGACATGAGTTTGCGCAAACTCAGGGAGACAGTGAAGGACAGGGGAGCCTGGTGTGCTGCAGTTCACGGGGTCGCAAAGAATTGAATATGACTTAGCGACTCAACAACAACAAAGCCAGTGAACCAAAGTCAGGCCACTGTCTGGGTCATTAGACTCCATTAAAGACCATAAAGAATTTCAATTAGCAGGAGAAAAAGGGCTCAGCCACATAATTTTAGAATTGGAATAGTTTCTTTCTAAAAAGAATAATCCTCTTGATTTAACAGAAGTTGTGTTCTGGGGACTTCCATGGCAGTCCAATGTGGTTAAGGCTCCACCTTCTGATGCAAGGGACATGGGCTTGATCCCTGGTCAGGGAACTAAGATATTGTGTGGCATGTGGCACAGCTAGAGAAAAAAAAAAAATAATAAAGCTGCGTTTTGAGCAGGATCAGATGTTTAGCTTGCAGCAAGAGAATCGTGATTTTGGAGAGCGGGAGGTCCCTTCTACTCATAACTTTCTTTGAGTGAGGGCCAGAGAACAAGATCATTACTTGCCTTCTGAGTCTCAGTCTGTCTTCCAACTACAGCTCAAGACATGGGCAGGGCAGTCCTTAGCAAAGTCTAAGGTTTGTCAGAAGGGAAATAAAAGAGCATTGCTTCCTTGCGTTGGAGGCTGGGACTGCCACTTTCTAGAATGGGAATTCCAGAATGGCTGAAGATTTGTTGATGAAGCATCTGAAATGTTCCCATTTCAGACTAACACATGTATTTTGAAGATCCTAAGAAGTACAGTGTGTTTCTAGGCTCAGCCATTAAAACACTTTTGTAATTAGGCAAGATGATGTCTTGACAGCACCAATGTCATCACAGATACAAAAACCAGGAGAGAAAAGTTTTCTGCTTCCTAAACAGAAACCAAGCTCAATTAGAATGAAAACATAAGCTTCCACAATTCTCATTTCCAAGTTATAATCAACAGTACTTCTAACAGAGGAATCCCTTCTAAAAGAATTTAGCAAATGTGGTCACCAACATCTGGATCTTTTCTCACAGAACTCAGTGGAAATCACCCTCTTGAGTCTTACAGGGTGTGCATTTGGAATTTTAAAATGTCAGTTTGTTATAAAGGTACTTCCTTTCGCAGTGTATACTTGAGATGGGACAGTTCAGAGGTGATGAGCTGAGACATTTCTCTTCTCCCTCTCAGTGGAGAGGTCTCTGGATTCAACTGACAGCTGAAAGGCTCTTTTATCAAGGAGGAGCTACCAGAGCTAATGAGATGATGCACGGACGGTTCTATAAGGCCACTGATATGAAAAATAATGGATGGGGGTTGCAATTAATAAAGCAGTTGTTAAAGCTGCCTCACCAAGTCAGAAATTTCACACTATATAGATCATTTCCTCATAAAAAGTCAGTCAATAAATCACATCATTTATTTTGCTGAGAGAGAGGAAGAAGTAACTTGTATTGAGTCCCTATAAAGTACTAGGTACTTTCAGATGTGGTAACTCAATAGGAGAAGCAAAATGTTCTAATGGCTACATGCAAAATCACTGGAATTAGATTCTTGCTTTGGTTTACTCTATGACCTTAGGAGACATACTTCACTTTTTACTAAGCCTTGTTATCTTTATGGGGATAACAACAGTATCAACACTTGTAGGGTCTAGCATACATGCAAACACACAGTACTCAAATAAGACAGTTTTATTATTCCTTTAATTGTAAGTATCTTGGGGAGGGTATTATTTCTGTCTTACAGATAAAGAAAGACAGAGACGCAGAAAAACTAAATTATTTGAGCAAGGTCAGTCCATATTAAGCAGTTTTGTCCAAGAAATTCTCCAGGCGAGAACACTGGAGTGGGTTGCCATCCCCTTCTCCAGGGGATCGTCCCCACCCAGGGATCAAACCTGGGTTCTCCGGCATTGCAGGTGGATTCTTTACTGTCTGAACCACCAGGGGAGCTCTAGGTAGAGCTAGGATTTGTACCTCCAAGTCTACATGTTTTCCAGTATAACCATAGCCTGCGCCATCTGATCCAAACTGGAACTGAGACTAAACTAACAAATGAAGTTAGGACAAATGCAGAACTGATAATCTGATTAAATGTCTCCCCTCCCCAAATCAGGGGCTCTACTAAAAGAAGGGAGAATCATCCAGGCCTGAACTTACAGAGTAAGAATTTAGGGATCCTTATATTTTATTTTCTTCTAAATTTGAGTCAGAGTCTAAACGAACAGCGTGTGCTGATGGAATTGTACTAACTAGGACTATCGACAGTAAGCTACAGCTTTTGGACAGCTTTCTGTGCCAGTGACCTAGAAACTATTTCAAAACCTATTTTTGTTTCTTAGGGGCTGAAATTTCAGTAAAACAGTCCAGCCAACTGTGACCCAGAGTCTTCAAATTTAGAAGTTAATCTCCAAAGAAAGGGAATATTAATTTTTATTGTGACAAAGAATAACCTTCTGATAGCCCAACTATAAGAAGAAACAATTAACTGTGCAATGCCACACTTTTAAATACTTGCAATTTATAGCATGAAAATGCAAGAGAATTAGGCTAGAAATTATCCTTGAACCTCCAAAAAGGAATTTGGCTTATGGACACACATACAGAGTAAGCATTCTGCAACACTAATATTGCATACCATATCATTTTAAAAGGGATACAACTTTAAAAAGAGAAAAAGAAAACAGTTGAAATTTACTGGAATATATTTATTCATAATATAAATGTATGTATACATTAATTTGTAATGATTCTGGCAAATAAAAAAATTACTCATTTATGTTTTTTAAATCTCAGGAGTAGACTTACTATTGCACATTTCAAACTTGAATTATCCTTGGTCAGTGCTTACTGTTAAATTGATCATTAGACTAATTGGACATGAAAAAATGACTCAATTAAAACAAAACAAAGGGCTTCCTTAGTGACTCAGTTGGTAAAGAATCTGCCTTCAGTGTGGGAGAGTTTGATTCTGGAGTTGGGAAGATCCCCTGGAGAAGGAAATGCCTGGAGAATTCCATAAACTGAGGAGCCTGGTGGGCTACAGTCCATGCTGTCTCAAGGAGTTGGACACAACTGAGCGGCTAACACTTTCACAAAACCAAACCAAACCTTTAGGGAAAAGAAAAGGGGAGAAGAATCTAGGCAATATCCCTAAAAAGAGTGATTCCTAAGCAGATACAGTGACAGCATAATCCTGGTTTGAGTTATTCTCCTATCTTCACACATTTTTCATTTTAGAAATGCTTCCAAAGATGGGGGAAAGGACACATAGGAACACATATTGAAGAGCTCAATTAACACCTGCAAGACATCTCTGACACACTAGGGTACCAGGTAGTGAAGAGCCTTGTTAAACACCATCAAGCAGGGCATTTTATAACTCCAGGGCTTGAGTTTATAAATGGTCCTATAACCATTGATCTTCTAACTTGAACAAAAAGTATGCACCAGGCAGCAGTATTAAAGACATAATTGTTCTAATAAGTAGTGGGACTTACCAGTGATAAAGTGGTATTTTGGAACATTCTGTTACCTTTCTCACAGCATCTCTACAGTGTAAGACACTTTCATGGGCTTCCCAGGTGGTGCGAGTGGTAAAGAACCTGCCTGCCAATGCAGGATACGTTAAGAGATGTGAGTTTGATCCCTGGGTCAGGAAGATCCTCTGGAGGAGGGCGCGGCAACCTACTCCAGTATTCTTGCCTAGAGGATCCCACGGGCAGAGGAGCCTGGCAGGCTACAGTCCATAGGGTAGCAAAGAGTCAGACACAACTGAAGTGACTTAGCACACACACAAGACACTTTATAGAGAAAGTCCATCATTTGATGTGGCTCTTTTTCTTGGTTTGTTTGTTTTTAGAAGTAAAAAGATTTCTCACTTAAAATGTTTGTCAGGGGAAGATGACCGTTGGACTTCCCTGGTGGTCCAGTCGTTAAGAATCCACAAAGCAAGTATCCTCCAATTAAAAAAAAAAAAAAAGAATCTGCCTGCCAGTGCAGAGGACGTGGGTTTGATCCCTGGTCTGGGAAGATTTCACATCCTATGGGGCAGCAAAGCCCGTGTGCCACAAATACTGAGCCTGCAAGCTAGAGCCCATGCTCTACCACAAGAGAGGCCACTGCAACGAGAAGTCCGCACTGCAACTAGAGTAGCCCCCCACCACTTGCTGCAACTAGAGAAAGCCCATGTGCAGCCAAAAATAAAAAGATTTTTATATTTTTATATATATATGGGCTTATGACAGTATCAGCCTACAAAAGCAGGTCAATATTTTGGTTATTATTGTTTTGGTTAAATATTAAAATACTCGGAACACAATGTGAAGCTTATCTTCATGCATCTAGCATCAAATACTCTTTTTTTAAGTCAATTTTTATTGAAGTATAGTTGATTTATGATGCGTTAGTTTCTGCTGTATGGCAAAGTGAATCAGTTATACATATATCCATCCACTCTTTTTTAGATTCTAAATAGAATGGAATTTAGGTCATAGGTCATTACAGAGTACTGAGTTGAATCCCCTGGGCTATCTATGCTATTAATGCATAGAGTAGTGTGCACACGTCAATCACAATCGCCCAGTTTATCCCTCCCTTCAACCTCCCCCATGGTAATCATAAGTTTGGTTCTACATCTGTGACTCTATCTCTGTTTTATAAATAGCTTCATTCATACCATTTTTTAAAAAAGATTCTACATGTAATCGATACCTTATATGTCTTTCTCTGTCCAACTTATTTTACTCAGTATGACAATCTCTGGGTCCACCCACATGTTGCTGCAAATGGCATTATTTCATTCTTTTTATGGTTGAGTACTATTCCATTGTGTGTATGCATGTATACATGTATATATGTATATGGCTGGCACAGAGGTAAAGAATCCACTTGCCAACGCAGGAGACACAGGAGATACGAGTTCAATCCATGGGTCAGGAAGATTCCCTGGAGAAGGAAATTGTAACCGACTCCAGTGTTCTTGCCGAGAGAATTCCATGGACAGAGGGGCCTGGCGGGCTGCAGTCCATGGGGTCACAAAGAGTTGGACATGACTGAGCACACACACGCATACATGCATGCACACACACATATATACACGTCATCTTTTTGATCCACTCCTCTGTCCGTGGACATTTAAGTTGCTTCCACATCCTGGCTATCGTAAATAGTACTGCAATGAACACTGAGGTACATGTATCTTTTTGAATTACGGTTTTCTCCAGATAAATATTCAGGAGTGGTATTGCTGGATCATATGATAGGTCTTTTCTAGTTCTTTAAAGAACCTCCATACTGTTCTCCATAGTGGCTGTACCAACTTCCATCCCCACCAACAGTGTAGGTGGGTTCCCTTTCCCCCATACTCTAGCATTTATCGTTTGTAGATTTTTTGATGATGGCCTTTCTGAGCAGTGTGAGTTGATACCTCATTGTAATTAAGATTTCCATTTATTTTACTGATGTTGAGATCTTTTCATGTGCCTCTTGGCCATTTGTATGTCTTCTTTGGAGAAATGTCTGTTTAGATCTGCTCATTTTTTGATTGGGTTGTTTGTTTAATAGTGAGATGCATGAGTTGTTCATATATTTTGGAGATTAATCCCTTGTCAAGCACTTCATTCGCAAATACTTTCTCCCACTCAGTGGGTTGTCTTTTCGTTTTACTTATGATTTCCTTCACTGTGCAAAGTTTTAAGTTTAATTAGGTCCCATTTGTTTATTTTTGTTTTTATTTTCATTGCTCTAGGAGGTGGATCAAAAAAGATCTTGCTGTGATCTATTTCAGAGCGTTCTGCCTCTCTTTTCCTTTAAGAGTTCCATAGTGTTGGGTCTCACATTTAGGTCTTTAATTCATTTTGAGGTTATTTTTGTGTGTGGTGACAGAGAACGCTCTAACTTGTATTTTTAAATAACATTAGAATGGTCTGTGGAGGGTGCGGGGATGGAGATCGCAAGAGTAAGGGATGGTGTACTTGAGCTGAGTGGAAAAGTGGATTCACACTACAGTTCTGCCCTTCTTACCTGAGGGACCACAGTCATTGAGTCCTTCCTGGCCTTTTACCCTCCCTAGATGACTTCTAATGGAGCACTATCTCTAAAATTCTTAGTATTTATTAATGTTTATTTTCTAAGCTTCATTCAAATGAGTCATTAAAATGCTAGAATAGAACTAGGACACTGGACTTCCAGGGTTTAGACTACTACCTGCTTATTCAGGGGAACTCAAATACTTTTTGGAACAAAGAGAGACACGTAAGGAAGGTAAACATAATTGCAGTAATGCCAAAAACTGCAACTGCATTCTGAATAGGAGGCAACAACTATTTTTCCAGTTGCAAAAGGTCAATACATTTTATGTCATTAGTTTCCGGAAAATGACAGATAGTTTTGTGGTAGTTCTGTCAATCCAAACTAATAACTGCCTAATTAACAACCCATCCCCTATTATGATCCACAAGTGACGGGGGGCTTAAATAATACAGAATAGCATAAATTTAAAATGAACATTTAGAATAGGAAATAAAACTAAAGAGGAGGATATATAAAATGAATCAGGAATGTGGTCCTAATAAATCACCATAATGACTACTGTTATAATCGTTTCTGACAGAACTCCCATCTGGCATTAAACTTGACAGCGTCCAGTGTGGAAGAGGAATTCTACTTGATCAACTCCATAATTCATAGAGAACATAAGATGGAAGCAAAGCTCAGCAGAAATGTAGTTTTCTGTGGTTGCGAAAAGCACTTATGGATCTTCATACAGAAGAACTGTGCCGCCAGCATCTTCAATCACTCTCTTTGTAACAGATGCAGTGGTTAGTACACTGGGCTGGTCCTCGAGACAATTCAAACTCCAAGGCGATGGCACCAGGACTGAGGAGAGGGCAGCATCACAGCGTAATGGTTAGAAGAGACCCCTCCTATACTGCCTGACTTCAAACCCCAGCTCTGCCACTTAACAGCTGTGTGACCTGGGACATTATTCCAGCCTGCCTCAGGTGACTCAGTTGCCCTAACCGTGAGCTGGGAATAGAAGAACAATCCGCCGAGGATTAAGAAGCACTGCACTGTGTTACTACTTGTTAACAAAGAGCTCAGTAAAAGCAGTTGTGGTGGAAACCGCCTTCATACCGTTCATAGCTAGCTCTATCCAACCCGACGAGCCCAAGGGAGATTTGAGAATACTGCTGTCCAAGAGAAGTTTCTGCAAAAATTGCCATCCAAGGACTTCCCTGGCGGTCCAGTGGCTAAGACTCTGCACTCCCAGTGCAGGAGGCCCAGGTGGAGCCCTGGTCAGGGAACTAGATCCCACGGCCGAAACTAAAGATCGTGTGCCACGATTAAGACCTGGCACAGCCGGAAAAAAATACCGTCCAATGAAACAGCCTCTTGTGGCTAATGAGCACTAGAAATGTGGCGGGTTTTGTTTTTAAATGTACAGTGAGTGCAGTTGAGTTTCAGGCTTGGATAACTGTGCTAATGAAGGATTGAATTTCTAATTTAATTTAAATGAGTTTGAGCAGCCACAATGATGAGTGGCTACGACACTAGACAGATATAGATACGGAAAATCTCCATTGTTGTAGAAAGTTTGGACAGTGCCCATCTACAACAGGTTCCAAGCAACACCGTGAATGTGGTTATCTGCTAAGTTTCTTGATGACTGTTAGGCAACAGGGAACTCCAGACTGTATTCCCTGACATCTAACTAGAGCATGACCAAACCTCTGTTGCCCAGTGAGTGGAGACCCCTAATGCCTGACGTGGAGCTGTCTGTTCATGATGTAAAGTGAAGAGAATGAACGCGTGAAGGACTGGCCAGAACGCCAGCCTAGCAGCACTTGGAGGGACGCCAAGGAGGTATCCACAGCAAGGCTGAGTTCCTCCCTAGAAAACTGTTTTGAATCAACTTCAGAGCCCAGAGGAATGGGCTTGATTCCAAGGTTCTACTTCATCTAGCACAGCTGGGGCTGTCTCAGTGCTGGCCGCCTTTCTTCTCCCCAGCGTTCCATTAACTTTGAGAAATGCTACTTCCTGGTATACCCTCCAAAATAAACTACTAGGAGAAGGTATACCGAGATGATAAAGGAAGCTGCAGTAGGCGTCCCAGATAAAAGTGAGTAACAATTGCTGAAATTAATAGAACGACTTAGTATAAATCATGTAATATAAAGGAAAAATAAAGGGAAAGTAATTGATAACAAAGTGTGCATCTCGATACGTGAGTGCCCAGACACAGCCACACTAGAAGAAACAAGAAGTCAGCAGTGCCCACTCACAGGGTTATGTGGGGGACTCAACTGTCATCACTAGCACTGCTGCCAAGAATAAGATTCTTAGGAAGAGGTCAAGATCCTGGTCAAGTTTTGAACAAAACAGAGTGCTGTGCTTAGTCGCTCAGTCACATCCGACTCTTTGTGACCCTGTGGACTGCAGCCCACTAGGCTCCTCTGTCCATGGGGATTCTCCAGGCAAGAACACTGGAGTGGGTTGCCATGCCCTCCTCCAGGGGATCTTCCCGACCCAGGGATCAAACCCAGGTCTCCCACATTGCAGACCGATTCTTTACCATCTGAGCCACAAGGGAGTCGAGTCTCCCCTCAATTATGTTGCAGTTGTATTCTTAGAGAATTCGGGGCACATGAAAACCATATGAAAAAATACTTTGAAATGTAAAGTAGAGTTAGGTTTTAGGCTCAGATAACAAACTTAAAAGAAAAAGATCCATATGAATGGATGGCCAGCAGAACATTCAAGAATCATATGGCACGTGGAATGGTTCTTTGTTGTGCTAAACTGTCCCAGGTGCCACAGGACATAAACGGTTCCTGCCCGCTGACTGACAGGAGCGCCTCCGCTTATTTCTAAAACCGCTGGTCCAAGCCAATCACATAATTCCACCAATCTCATCCTCCCCATGACTGATACTTCAACACAGGCCTCGTCACCCGGCACACGGCACTGGCTGGTCTGAGAATAGGGTACACGATGTAATGTTGGCCAAAGATACCAGGAGGAAGTTTGCTGGGCATTTTGCAGCAAAGCTTCCTAGGAGAACACCTCAGGAAGTGTTTGTCACTCAGTCGTGTCCATCTCTTTGTGACCCAAAGGTCTATGGCCCGCCAGGCTCTTCTGTCCATGGGGATTCTCCAGGCAAGAATACTGCAGTGGGTTGCCATGCCCTCCTCCAGGGGATCTTCCCAACCCAGGGCTCGAAGCCAGGTGCCCCTCACTGCAGGCGGATTCTTTACCATCTGAGCCACCAAGGAAGCCCACACCTAAGGAAAGACGGTTTCTTTTCTTATTCTCTACATGCTTACAAATGGATGTGAGGCCTGAAAATTCTGGACTCATCTCAGAACCACGTGGAAAATGAAACCAACAAAGAGGAGGACAAAGTGAAAAGCACGGAGGAACTGAGCTAAATTTGGATTATGTCACCCTTGGGGTCTACTCTACCTCTGAGCTTCCGGTTACATAAATCAATTAATCTGCTTTGAATTTGGATTTGACTTCTTGCAGCTGAAAGCACTTTGATATATTCATAAACAACTTCACAAGTCAAAGACTGAGGCCTGGTTAAAATAACAACAACAATAAAAAGAGAATACTGTTGTGCATTTCTATACCAAGTGGTAAAAAGGAAAGCAACTAAGCTTTTTTTTTAAAACCTATGGTATACGTTAGGCACGTTGCGCTGGTGCAAAGCCTGCATGCTCTTATGTCAAGGAGCCTGCAGTACAAGACTCTAGTCCTTCCATCCAGCGGCAGACATATGGCGGAAAAATGGCCAGCACGTTCACATACATGCAGCCTGTTGGAGGAAACGTGTGAAAAGCACATGCTTAATCTGCAAAGAAAAAATGCACTTACGATTTAAAAAAAAAGTCTTTGTGTTCAAAGAGTTCTACACGGTGCACTGTGAACAAATAGGAGAGAAAAAAATAATCTGAGTTCCTGCTCTCATGAAACCTATCATCAAAAAGACCAAAAAAAAAAAAAAAAAGAAAAATTCAGTTGACCCTTGAACAAGGGTTGAATTGCATGGGTCCACTTATACATGGGTTTTTTTTTTTTTCATTAAATATGTTCAGTTCTACAAGATCATCTACTGTTGGTTGAATCTGCAGGTGTAGAACCCTGAGTTCTACAAGTTTAGTTCAGTTCAGTTAAGTTGCTCAGTCGTGGCTGACTCTTTGTGACCCCATGAATCACAGCACACCAGGCCTCCCTGTCCATCACCAACTCCCAGAGTCTACCCAAACCCATGTCCATCAAGTCGGTGATGCCATCCAGCCATCTCATCCTCTGTTGTCCCCTTCTCCTCCTGCCTTCAATCTTTTCCAGCATCAGGGTCTTTTCAAATGAGTCAGCTCTTCGCATCAGGTGGCCAAAGTACTGGAGTTTCAGCTTCAACATCAGTCCTTCCAATGAGCACCCAGGGCTGATGTCCTTTAGGATGGACTGGTTGGATCTTCTTGCAGTCCAAGGGGCTCTCAAGTCTTCTCTAACACCACAGTTCAAAAGCATCAGCTTTCTTCACCATCCAACTCTCACATCCACACATGACTACTGGAAAAACCATAGCCTTGACTAGATGGACCTTTGTTGGCAAAGTAATGTCTCTGCTTTTAAATATGCTATCTAGGTTGGTCATAATTTTCCTTCCAAGGAGTAAGCATCTTTTAATTTCATGGCTGCAATCACCATCTGCAGTGATTTTGGAGCCCAAAAAAATAAAGTCTGACACTGTTTCCCCATCCATTTGCCATGAAGTGATGGGACCAGATGCCATGATCTTTGTTTTCTGAATGTTGAGCTTTAAGCCAACTTCTTCACTCTCCTCCTTCACTTTCATCAAGAGGCTTTTTAGTTCCTCTTACTTTCTGCCATAAGGGTGGTGTCATCTGCATTATCTGAGGTTATTGATATTTCTCCCAGCAATCTTGATTCCAGCTTGTGCTTCCTCCAGCCCAGCAATTCTCATGATGTACTCTGCATATAAGTTAAATAAGCAGGGTGACAATATACAGCCTTGATGTACTCCTTTTCCTATTTGGAACCAGTCTGTTGTTTCATGTCCAATGCTAACTGTTGCTTCCTGACCTGCATACAGGTTTCTCAAGAGACAGGTCAGGTGGTCTGGTATTCCCATCTCTTTCAGAATTTTCCACAGTTTATTGTGATCCACAGTCAAAGGCTTTGGCATAGTCAATAAAGCAGAAATAGATGTTTTTCTGGAACTCTCTTGCTTTTTCAATGATCCAGCAAATGTTGGCAATTTGATCTCTGGTTCCTCTGCCTTTTCTAAAACCAGCTTGAACATCTGGAAGTTCATGGTTCACGTATTGCTGAAGCCTGGCTTGGAGAATTTTGAGCATTACTTTACTAGCGTGTGAGATGAATGCAATTGTGTGGTAGTGCAATTCGAGCATTCTTTGGCATTACCTTTCTTTGGGATTGGGAAGAAAACTGACCTTTTCCAGTCCTATGGCCACTGCTGAGTTTTCCAAATTTGCTGGCATATTGAGTGCAGCACTTTCAAAGCATCATCTTTCAGGATTTGAAATAGCTCAACTGGAATTCCATTACCTCCACTAGCTTTGTTCCTAGTGATGCTTCCTAAGGTCCTCTTGACATCACATTCCAGGATGTGTACCTGGGTACCAGGATGTGTACCAGGTACCTTGGTACCTGGGTACCCAGGGCTCACTATAAAGTTACTCCCTGATTTTCAACTACGCATTGGTCAACACCCTGAGTCCCTAACCCCCACACTGTTCAAGAGTCAACAAACACATTTACTAAGTACGGTATGTGATGAGGAAATCACAGGTAGAGAAGTGGGCAGTCAGATACAGTTAACTGTGTCAAGTTTTCTGAATATGCCAGGATCTGAGCTTCAATATTATGGGTTAGAAACCCTGGGAGGTTACAGAAACATGGGACATACAGGAGGAGGAAAAGGTATATTTAGAAACAGGATTGAAAATTTCAGTAGCATGTGCTGCTGAGATGGCAGTAGGTACGATTCCAGATGTTTCCACTGCCAGACTCAGGCAAGACAGCAGGGGAAAAGGAAAGAACAAACCTAAAATTGGGGATAGAGCCTGAATGTGGAATCGCTATTCCACTATGGCCTGTTGGACCTTAAGTAACTGACCAGTTAGTTACTTAACCCTCATAGTGTCAGTTTCCTCATTTTACAGGGAATATAAGGATGATCATAAGGATTAAATGAGATGAGGCTTTGAAGTGATCTGCACAATTGGGAGGTGCTAAATCATGGTAGGCATTATCACTCGGGCTTCCCAGGTGGCGCTAGTGGTAAAGAACCCACCTGCCAATGCAGGAGACATAAGAGATGTGGGTTCGCTCCCTGGGTCAGGAAGATCCCTTGGAGGAGGGCATGGCAACCCACTCCAGTATTCTTGCCTGGAGAATCCCACTGACAGAGGAGCCTGGTGGGCTACAGTCCATGGGGTCACAGAGTTGGACACAACTGAAGTGACTTAGCAATAGCAGCATTATTACTCTTAAATCCATAAGTAATTCACCCAAATTAGTGTCAGAACATTTATAAGCCAAACATAAATGAAACTTGATACACCTATTACATGGGGTTTCAAAAAAAGCTCCTTGCTTTTTTGAACAGCCAACTGGAACCTATTTTTTAAAAATCCTAAATTAAAAGGAAAACAATGATAAATAAGAAAATAAATTGTGATTAACAGATTATAAATATATTTATTGGTAATATTATTGAGTACTGAATGCAGAGAACAGAATACAAAGAAATCATCACTTAAAAGGAAACATTAATCTTTAAAAATACAATATATTACATATATGTTAACCAATTTTGCACATCTGTTTAGAGTTACAAACAAATGCAAAGCTAATTCCAAAGCTTTTAATCTGAAGTGTTCTCCATTCTAATGTCCACTGTTTTTTGCTGTATTTACATCAAGTATGATTAATTTTGTTTGCAGCTAATCTAAAAGCAAGATGCTATGAGCTGACCCTGAGGCAGTCAGGTAAATCAGAAATTCCAGAACAGCTCTTTAGGACAGGATAAAGTCACATGAAAGAAAATGCCTCAATCTTAGATGTATAAATGCAAAAGAGAAAATATTAAGAAGCAAAAAGAATCACAGAAATACCAATTCTATTCTAAATTATAATTTCTAATTCTAGCAACAATTCAATTAGCAGTAGCTTATATGACTATGTTCTGAAAAATAAAACCATTAGTTCTTTCACCACAATTTTCTGACTATACCTAATGAATAATTATCAAGTCTTCATATCTTTTTTTTTAATAACCCAATAATATGATATAAACATAGCGAAATCATTAACAAGAGGCCTTCAAACACACTGCAGAAAGCTGCAATATGGTCTGAGGGCCAGATTTCAATTTACATAATATTACCATTCATAAAGAGTTTATGACACCTGGTACAATACTGCTCAGCGCTGTTAACTCAGAAATGCTCCATTGATTCTTTCCACCAGAGAACAACTGACATGGATGGGATTGTTATGACAATTCTAACAGGGCCTCTAAAGAGGACTGCACAGAAAATGAAAAAATTATGAACTATGATATGATCATGACAACACAGCTAGCTTATCGAACTGAATTTTTCACCATAATAATGGTGCTACAGAATTACAGTGACATTAAACATCAGAAATATTTATTCCTGCTAACTACTGAGTAGAAAAAGTTTTCCAACTGTATTTTTGATGAATAGAATATCTTTGAAATAAACACTAGGGGGAAATGAAAGTTTCTCAGTTGAAAATTCTCAAGTTCATTTTTCATAGACACTAACAACAAGCAAAGCAGCTTACAAAAAAAAAAATCAAACTTATCTTAAAAACAAATAAATATAAGATCAAATCAATCATTTTTGAGGAAAATATAGTTCCTTTTCAAAAGTTCTGTTTGGTTTGTGACTAGACTTGAAAATATTAAAATAAACCAAACAGGTCCCAACAATACTGATTTGCGCTACAAAATCTGAAAAAAGTGCTTCAAGTTTTAAGCTGAAGGTTTCATTTCCCCCTACCCTACTATTCCCCAGAGAAAGTAAATAGTGAAAAGCAGCTCTTGCAAAAATAAGCAAAAACAAAACAAAATTACCAACCACAACTAATCATATAAGATGAACTTTAAACATTTCACCCTGGTTGGTCTTATGTTAGGGTAAGGTTTCTGTAGCAAGGATTTCCTAGTCTCATCCTCTATCTCTCATTCCTTAGCCAATGCCACATTTTTATCAAACAAGGCTTTGCAGAGCCTTTCCTAAGAAGTCAGGCTGAGTTGGAGGTAGCTTTAGGACAGTATCCTTGACTACAGTATGTAGTTAGTTCCAACAGACAGGTTGTTCTTCTAAAAGGACTACAATGTGTAAAAATGCAAAAAGAAACAAAAGTACAGCCCTCACTGCTTTGCACTAAGAGATTTTAAGAAACTGAGAACAAACACTGGAAGCCAGGACACTGGCATCTGTCTCCTCTCCCCGGAGCTCCTTTAATGCACCAGTTCAGGCTGGTTTTCCACGAAGGGCAGCACCCCACTCACATAGTAGGCGATGCCAAGAGACAGCAGAGCGATGACAAAGATCAAGAGCAGCACCCTCCAGAAGCCCAGATCCTCTACAAACTCCTGCCACGTGGTGCGGAAGCTGGACAGGACCCCCTCACCCTGCTGCAGGTTGGGATTGAGGAGGGAATGGCTTTCCATGGCGCTGTGAGAAAAGCAAGGGGAAAGAAAGGACATGAAACAAGACATCACCCATTTCAAAAACAAGAAACCACAGAAACTGCATTGTTTAAGAAGACCAACCTTAAAATATACATTGACGAGAAGAAAACTGACATATATATTCTAACCCATTTATGTACTGATTTAAATACCCATTTATGTACCGATTTAAATATCTGCAAGTATTTGGACAATTTACCTTGAACCATAAATTGCTAAACAGTAATGATTATGTTCCTTGGTTTAGTATCTAGAAGAGTCAAAGTTAGAAGCTCCAAAACTTAGGCTATCTGATACGAAGAGCCGATTCATTGGAAAAGACCCTTATGCTAGTAAGATTGAGGGCAGGAGGAAAAGGGGGCAACAGAGGATGAGATGGTTAGATGGCATCATCAACTCAATGGACATGAGTCTGAGCAAACTCCAGGAGATGGTGAAGAACAGGGAGGCTGGCGTGCTGCAGTACACGGGGTTGCAAAGAGTTGGACACAACTGAACAACGACAATAAAAGCATCCCAACCGTGAAGCGGAAGTCTTGAAAAAGGTCAAGTGAGTCACTTAGCGGGTCATCAGATACTGTAGCAAAATACACTCTGGTTATTTGCAGAGTTCAACACAAGGATTCAAAATCTGAGAATTCATGTTAAGGAAAATAAGCAAAGATGGGAAAATCTAAAAACTTGTTTTATACAGTGTGTGAATTTCAAAGGTGGATTTTTATCAATTTAGTTCAATAATCTGACCAGTGAAGGAATTCCTTCTTTAAAGTGAAATACTTTAATAATGGATGCTTACTCTTCAGTCTGTTATACACTTGGACAGGGCTAGCCATTAGAGATTCCTCTTACTAGCTTCCCCCCACTGGTTTTAGCTCTATCTTGTACAACAACACAAAATAAGTTTACTTCTCTTCTGTATAAAGGCTGAGTCTAGTTGAAAATAAGGTAGTACAGGTACCATAAAAACTATATAAGTGAGAACATGACTGCTACAAATAGAGTATAACTGACACTGGTATTCGAGAGGCTGCGCTGTGATGAGCTCGAAGCTCCCAGAGATTAGCACCCACAATTATGTCACAACACGCAGGACCAATAACAGGCTGTCATTTAGATTAAAGCCACAATGACCATAATCACAGGTATCAGCTACTGACTGCTGTTATTATTCTTCCTAAACTTCTTTTCATATTCTTCTGACCATTTTGGAACAATGGAAACAGCACAAAACAAGGTCTTAGAGTCTGGTTCATCAGGCACAAGTGGCAGGTTTTTTTGCTAAGTTACAACTTTACTTGATTCACTGACACTGTTAACCACAGCCCTTTCAGCCTTTCCTGGCATTAGTGTCTTTTCTAATCCTGGGAAAATGACTTCGTAAAGGGCCAGTCTGTGTGACATCCAAACTTTTTTTATATGTTAAAAAATGTTTATCTTCTGAATAGGAGAAGACATTTTCAATGGGAATCTATAACAATACAAAAATTTAAAGAAAACTCTAGCAAGTTCAAAGATAAGACTAGAACTCTGAGAAGCTCAGGAGAGGTTAAATTTTTTTTTTTTGGCTCACTTCTCTATTTATTAGAATAACCACTTGTGGAGAGGCAGAAAGCACTCAAGTTTTCTATGACTACAAAGTTATCACAAACCCCAAACTTCTGAGCCACAGATATTTCACTTACTCTGTTTAAAGAAAAGGCTTTCAAAACATCTGAGTTAGCTTGATACACAGGGACCCTGAACTCCATATTTTTAAATGCTTGTACTTCCTGTTCTAATAATGTCGTCATTTTGACTTACATGAAATTTATTGACTATGTCTGATTCAGAATGCTCTCATACTTAAAGGTGTTAGATATACAGGTATCCCCCACTTTTTGAAAGTTCACTTTATGCCACCTCACTTTTAAGAAACACCTACTATACTACCTGTACTTGCTAATTAAAAGAAATCCCAAGAGGATTTTTGCTTTTCTATGAAGAAAGGCGTAAAACAGAAACAGTGTTCAGCATTTGTCTTCCAGCAAGACTGGCACCACCAGGCTCCTTCCCCAGGGACCTCACAGCATCTCAGCGTCCAGCGGCCCCAGCCCTGAGCGGTGTTTGTGAGCACCTGTGTTTCATCTCAATTTGTTCTGTGCATCTGTTAGTAAGATGAGTCCTAAGGTAACTGCTTCTTCACTTTATGCCACCTGGACCTAAGGAGAAGGTTCCTAGGAACATTCTACTTTTGGACAGTGGGGGTGGGTGGGGACCTATAAAATGAGACTTCAGTCGCACCTTCTCTAAGAGCTCATGAAGTTCTGACAGTCAGAACTGTCTATGGTGACTTGGTCCGATGAAATATTTTTCTACTATCTAGGAAATATGTGATTCTAGCATGATGGTCTGTGTGTACAATGTGTAATTTTTTGTGTACAGTGTCATCTACACTGTCTCTGTCAGCCCATACCTAAATAAAAAGGAACTAAATTAAACTTAGGTTAAATGGTGTAGGGAAGTATTTTTCATCAACTTGATTTATAGGCCCTTAAGAAGTTACGCTATGTTTCGGGGAATTGTAAGGAAACAGGAAAATACTGAATAGATTCAAAATCTTGCTTTATCTCCTATTCTAGAAAAGGCTAATCATCACACAGCTATGCCACAATGCCATGTGCTAGCCAACACCTTTAAGCTTCCCCCTCTCACTTTTTTTAAATTGATATAATTCATGTACCATAAAATTCATCTTTCTAAAGTACATGATTTAGTGTTCTTTAGAAAATTCACAGAGCTGCAGAACCACCTCCACTATCTAATTTCATCTTGGTCACCTCTATAATGAACTCTGTACCCTTCAGCAACCACCACCTCTTGTCCCTTCCCCTGCTCCTGGCAACCACTACTGCCTTTTGCCCCTGGCTTCTCTCATGGAGCATGTTTTCAAAGCTCATCGGTGTTGCAGCACATATCAGTATTTCATTACTTTTTATAGTGGGATAGTATTTCCCTGAATGGATAGATGATATTTTGCTTATCCATTCATCAACGATGGACTTTTGGGTGGTTTCTACCTTTTGGCTATTATAAATTAAGCTTCTATAAAATTTGCATACAAGCTTTTGTGTAAACATGTTTTTTTCAATTTTCTTGGGTGTATACCTAAAAGTGAAATTGTTGGGTCATATGGTGACTCTGTGTAACTTTTTGAGGAGTTGCCAGACTGTCTTCCGCAGCAGCTATTTTACATTCCCACCAGCAAATGTAGGATGGTTCAAATTTTCCCACATCATTGCCAGTACTTGTTATTGTCCATCTTTTTGATTGCCGCCATTCTGTTGGGTATAAAGTGGTATTTCACTCTGGTTTCAATCTGCATTTTCCCTAATGACCAATGCTTTTAAGCTTTTTAGCTTAAGCTTCAACCACACCTTCCTATCACGACACTAAAGTGCAGGAGTAAGACAGGGCAACTAGGTAGTACAAGTATTAATAATTCAATTTTTAAAGAACAAGCTTTACCTAATGCTGTAAATAATACAAATCCTCATACTAAAGTGCAATGGCAGGTATGTGAAAGAAGCAGGAATAAATATTTCACACTGCACTGCTCAAATGACTAATCACTTCTGAGTTAATAAGGAATTACAACTGAGGCAAAATAAAACATATTTCTAATACAGAGATGCCAAGAAACTGGACAGTAACAAAATATACCAAGCAAGGTCCTGAAAATATACCAGGAAAGAGCACATCTAGAACATTTTTCATGGTACAGAAGGCCAAAGTCATTATGAAAATAAATTTCAAGTTATTTTGGAAGCATATGATCTTTAACAAAAAACAACTCAATGTTATTAAATTTCTTACAGCATTCTGACTGCCAGTCCAGAACATGCAGGTGACAGAAGGGCTTGCAGCGCACCGCTGACTTCTTCTTTTATGTACTTGCCAGCCTTCAGTGATAAGTCATGAGGAGCATGCACCGTTTTAGAAGTAAAACACTTTAATTTCTTTGGACAATAATAAGTGTTTGCCACAAACAAAATAATCCTAAACTTGAGAGTGGAATCAGTGGTCCCAAAGAAGTACGCGAGCAAGTCTATGAAGAGGGAGGAAAGGAATCATGGGCACAGAGGAATCAAATTAAGGGTGAAGTATGAAAGCCAAAGAAGATTTCACCTGGAACTCACAGAGACAATGACCCGAACAGTCTAAGTGGACCATATGCTCCTAATTCTAAGTCCTGGTCAATCTGCTACTGAGTCAGTAGCTAATGAGGGCCCCAGTCCCCTGAAAAATCTGGGAGATTATCTAAGTTCATTATACTTCTTACCTTGCAACGTCTGGAAGGCTGAAATTCCACAGTGGTCAACCAAACTACAAGCTGGTACAACTGAATCTGGCCTAGAGGCTTTACCTGTTGAGCCCGTGATGCCAAGAGAAAAGATGACTGATTACCTTGTCAGAGCTTCCTGAACTATGTTCTAAACTGCTTTTAGAAGAGGAATGATGAGATATTTGAGACCCTGTCAGTCACTCCATCTTAGCTTCAGTTACATATAGGAGTCCAAATTTCATTTGTTCCAACTCATGTTAAAGTCACGTTCACATCACTGAATTGTGTATGTGTTAAATCTTGTCTTACTCTCCTGTTTTAATTTTCCCTTAGCACTTTAATTCCCTATCTCTGAAACTACCTTTCCTAATATTGTGCAAGTCCTTCTATCTTCCTCTGCCTTTTCTGAAATCCCATTCTTCTTGTAACCTGTACTTAAATTCTCAAACCTCTGTTTCCTTCTCTCCTGTTCGGCTCTTCTCCCGTGCACTGCCAGCTAAGCAGTGGGCTAACAGAACATTCTGTGCGTGTGGGCACACAATGCTTTCTGTTAATGGCTTTTCAGTCGTAATCTGGAGCCATAAGGACCAACAGAGAGTTCAAAGACAGTATCAAGCACTTTACTTGAAAGCAAATAAATATAAAGCTGACAAAAAGTTGTCATAAAAGATTCACTTAATGTAAGACCAGAAACTATAAAACTCTTAGAGGAAAACATAGGCAGAACACTCTTTGGCATAAATCACAGCAAGATCCTCTATGACCACCTTCTAGAGCAATGGAAATAAAAACAAAAGTAAACAAGTGGGACCTGATTAAACTTAAAAGCTTTTGCACAGCAAAGGAAACTATTAATATTAACAAGGTGAAAAGACAACTCTCAGAAAGGGAGAAAATAATAGCAAATGAAACAACTGACAAAGGATTAATCTTCAAAATATACAAGCAGCTCATGGAGCTCAATGTCAGAAAAACAAACACCTCAATCAAAAAGTGGGCAGAAGACCTAAACTGACATTTCTCCAAACAAGACATACAGATGGCTAATAAACACATGAAAAGATGTTCAACATCCCTCATTATTAGAGAAATGCAAATCAAAACTACAGTGAGGTATCACCTCACACTGGATAGAATGGCCATCATCAAAAAATCCACAAACAATGAATGGTGGAGAGGGTGTGGAGAGAAGGGAGCCCTCTTGCACTGCTGGTAGGAATGTAAATTGATGCAGCCACTATGGAGAACAGTATGCAGATTCCTTAAAAAAAAAAAATAAATAAAACTACCATATAACCCAACAATCCCACTAATGGACATGTACTCTGAGAAAACCATAATTTAAAAACACACATGCACCCCAAAGTTCATTGCAGCACTATTTATAATAGCTAGGACATGGAAGCAATCTAGATGTCCATGGACAGATGAATGGATAAAAAAGCTATAGAACATATACAAAATGGAATATTACTCAGCTATAAAAAGGAACACATCTGAGTCAATTCTAATGAGGCAGATGAACCTAGAGCCTATTAAACAGAGTGCAGTAAGTCAGAAAGTGAAAAACACTGTGTGTATTAACACATGTAAATGGAATCTAAAAAGATGGCAGGGACGAACCTATCTGCAGGGCAGCAGTGGAGACGCAGACAGAGAACAGACTCGTGGACACAGCGGGGGAAGGAGAAGGCAGGACAGACTGAGAGAGGAGCATTGGAACACATCACCACACGTAAACAGATCGCCAGCGGGAATTTCCTATTCGTCTCAGGGAGCTCGAGTCGGCACTCCCTGACAACCTAGCGGGTGGGATGGTGCGGGTGGTGGTGGGGGGAGGTTCAAGAGGGAGGGGACATACGTGTACCTATGGCTGATTCGTGTTGATGTATGGCAGAAACCAGCACAATACTGTGAAGCAATTATCCTCCAATTAAAAATAAATAAACTAAAAAAGACAAAAGAAACAAACCACAAAAAAAGATTCACTTGAAGGGACTTGCCTCTTAAAAAAATGAAATCTTAAGTACCTTTCACTCTCAGCTGTCTGCATGGTCTCTAGTTTTGAGTGAGTTCCTCTGTTAAATCCTTTTACCTCCTGTTCTTCCAATGATTCCAGCAATCGGATGACATCTTTATTCACTCCCCTGCGCTTTGCCAGAACTAGGGGTGTAGCACCTTGATGGTTGCTAGAAAGTCCATAAAAATAAAAATAGCTGTTACACTATACTGTTAGTAGCCATTTGTGGAGATCTCAGTGAGGAAGGCATGGGCCCCATTAACTCAAAATTAAAACCAGAACAGAACTAGTGGTTGAGATGGAGCCTGAATTTTGAGTTAACCTTTTTTTTTTCTTTTAGGAAAAAGGAAAAATATACACATAATCAAGAGTAGATAAATGAGAATAAAGAAAAAAGGGCATCTTCCTAGAAACTAATTGGAAAAGTCTAGATTCTAGATTCATTTTTTTTTTCTAGATTCATTCTTATCTGACATTTATGTATTTCATGAGAACAGTATCTATTTTTTTAAATGTCTAAGAACTAAAAGAAAAAGAAAAACCCAAGCTCAAAAGCAATCAAATAATCTACTTTGGTTCACCTAACCATTTAACAACAGGAGAAAGCCCGACCAACACTGAATCCTATAGTTAATTCCTACCACATTTTGTCCTATAGTAGCAGAACCATTTACTGTCTTATTCAGATTTAGGGACATTATAGCACCAATAAATTAGGTATAAAAAATGTAGCTTAAAGGTCAAGGTTTCTTTTTAAAGTGACCTGATATCGTTCCCACTCAAGAGACAAGGTATCACTAAAACAAAACAAAAAACACTACTTCTTCAAGTTGTTCAGTATAAGAAGAACTCTGAGTCCAGAGAGATAATGAAGCTAGCATGGTATATTACACGACAGAAGGCAAACAAGCTTTGGAACCAGGTGGAACTAGTTTTAAATTCCAACTGCGTTAAGTCATTTAACCCAGAATTCTTGTCTCAACTATTTTGTCTATAAAACGAATACTTAAGAGCTATTCATTCTGAAGATTCAATGAGCTAACACAGTAAATGCGGTGCCCAGGTCATAACAGATTTTCAACAAATGTTAGTTCTTCTTTTTCCCTTGTCTTGTAATACATAATTAATTAGCAGCAGAACCTAGCCACTATTTTCATAGAAAAATTTACACTGCTTCAGCACAAATCTAGAAGTCAGGCTCTTGTTCCCTCACTCATTGTCCTCAATACCTTTCTGAACTTGTCACTACACTTGATCAATGAGGAAACAAAATCAATAGATTCCAAGATTAGATTACCGGTTGAGAGGCTAATGGGAAGAAGTGACGAGACTTCAAAAACCACAGAACTTACCAAATATCAATTTTGAGTCCATTGGAAACCAAGAATTGAATAGTATCCACATGGCCACAGAGATGAAGAGCTGTGTTTCCCTGATAATCAGTGGCCAGGAGATCAGCACCAAATTTATGTAACAACTGGCAGATGTCTACATTCCCTCGGGCTGCTGCAAGGTGAAGGCCTGTTCTGCCCCTGCTGTCACGAATATTTGGGTCAAAGCCACTTTCCAAAAGCCTCTTGGAGTAGTTAAACTCTCCATCAATACAGGCCTGTAGCAAGGGTACATTAGTCTGAGAAGAATCATTTACAAAAACGTAGGACATTGTTCAGATGTGGTGGATGGAATGTGCCTGTAAAGAAACATGAGGTGAGTTGAGATTCAGAGAAGCCGAACTAAATCAAGACAGTGAAGTCATTTAGAAAAGTACTATTTCTTATCCTTGGTCTCCTGCCTCTAATAAATTACTTCACCAAACAGAAACAACATCAGAGTTATCAATTATATTTTCCATTAAAATGTCTAATTTTTCCCATATCTGCTGGATCAAAATTGCAATTAAATTATCATAAAGCCCTATTTCACTTTTCATCATATAAAAAGACTGAGATATTTTTAAAGTAAAGCAAGACATAAGTGCTTAGATTTAGCTTTATTACAGTGTCAGAAGGTAAGTTCCTTAAACTTCAAAGAACTACCTACACACACACACATACACACACAGCAGTTCTCTTTCGTATATTTGTTTTCTTATTATACTTGAGATATTCTATACTGTAAAACAGAATCACGTACTCAAAAGTTAACTCAATCAGCATGAAAAAAACGATTAACTTAATTCACACTCAATAAGGACCTGCTCGATGCTGTTTGGGGCTTCCCCGACGGCTCAGCGGGTAAAAAAAACTGCCTGCCACTGCAGGAGATGTGGGTTCGATCCTTGGGCTGGGAAGGTCCCCTGGTGGAAAGCAGGGCAACCCACTCCAGTATTCTTGTCTGGGAAATCCCACGGACAGAGGAGCCTGGCCGGCTACAGTCCAGGGGGTTACGAAGAGTTGGACACGACTGAGCGACTATCACTTTCACTTTCAAATGCTGTTTAGAGCACAAAGGTCAAATTTTAATAAAAGAGAAAACCTAAGGAAAGCAGCAAACTAAATTTAAAAACCAGGCCTATCATGAAATTGAGAATGTCCATCTTTTTTACAGTATTGCTCCTATTCTGCTTTTTTCTATGGTTATCTAGCTACTGATTTTGCCAAACTCCCACTGTGTGAAGATGGAGAGATGAGGTCTCCATGGGAGTAGCTGTGTCCATGCTAATATTGCACCCATCTGAGTAGACTCACTTCACCAATAGGTTTGTCCACACCTCTTTCACTGACACTCCCAGCCCCCAGCAATCTCTTGGGTCTCTCAGTGTGCATGCAGGCGTGTGCATCTCCACCCCACCTGCAACCATCTCTTCCTTGATTCATTTAAGAAAAAGTTAAAGCCTGACAAAAGAAACTTTACTAAGGACTTAAAGAGAAAACAAACCAAAAGAAGAAAACAAAGGCAGAGACTGCTGTGTTTGTAAAGATGGCTCCTAAGGTTACAAAAGCTTAGTCACAGATGAGCTGGCTTGTAATTTACCAGGCAAAGTCTTTCTGGAACACAGATGGAATTGGATGCTAGATCAATCTATTGTGCCTAACCTCACAGGGATTCAGGAAAGCCTGGCTCTGGAGTCTGGTGAGATTCTTGGCCGGTACTCCTTTTAGCCTGGTTTCCCACAGAGCCACTGCCCCTCTGGTCCTGGGCCATGTTAAGCTCTGCTGCTGCCATGGGGGCAAAGGGGAGACAGTAACACAGACTGAGGGCCTGTTCTGAGCCAGGCACTGCATTAAAGGCTTTTAATGAATTTTATTTAATCTTCCTAATAAGTCCATGGTAAGATTTACTATACTTGATTTTAGTAGGAGTCACCGAAGCATTCTAAGTCAAGGAAATGGCATAGTCTTAGTATATCATTCTTTCAGAAAGATGATTTTGTTGGCAATATAAAGAGGTTGGATCGGAGGGGCTCAAGACTGGAGACAAGGAGATCAATCAATAAGTTATTGTAGAAATCCAAGCAAGAAATGAGGATAACCTGATCTAATACAGTGGCAGAGAGAAGGGGGCATACTGGAGGGGATATCCTAGATATAATTAACACAGATATGAAGGGTGAGAAGGAGCTGTTAAGGGTAACTCTAAATAAGGGGGAAATTTGCTTATGATTAAGAATTACAGAAATCAAGATAAGATAAACTTCAGATTATGATACTATATAATACCTTCAAAACAAAGTAACCCAATGGGAAGATGTTACTCAAAAAACAGTCCAAAATTCTCTTTCAAGGGTAATCTCCCTATTTTCCCCTATAGTATTCATTAACTGGATCATAAAAACAGACAGAGGTATCACAAACGTCTTAAAAAATTAAAATACCACGTATCAAGGATTTTTCAAGA
This sequence comes from Cervus canadensis, assembly GCF_019320065.1. NCBI lineage: Eukaryota > Metazoa > Chordata > Mammalia > Artiodactyla > Cervidae > Cervus > Cervus canadensis. The sequence goes on along the minus strand of NC_057397.1, from coordinate 60,403,567 downwards.
GGTAATGTGCTTTGGTTAAATTCTCTAAGAATAGATAATGAAAAACAATCTACTTGGTGTTTTTGAACCAAAAAAACACTATGTTTTTTGGTTCAAACACAGTAAGAATTCTTGTGGTTTTCAGACTGGGATTCTTTTGAATATTGGCTCAGTAAAAAGGGCAAGACTTTCTTGTCTATTTTTTGTATGAGAATAAGCATGGTATATTTTGTGAATTTCTCTGTGTCCTTAAGAAACTACTAACCTCTAAATTTAATAAGCCTAAAGTCTAACGATAGATCACATTTTTCATCTTGGTCACAGAACTGAATATACCCAAAATCAAGACCACAGTTCACTGAAGTTTTCGCATATTATGAAGAAGTCCACAGTAGAAAATACTCACGTAAGCCTTAAGACTGGATCTTTCTTTGTCACGTGACAGTTTCTCTGAATTCTTAACAAGGTTCACCAGAATATCCAGAAAGGTGCCAGCAAGGATCTACAGTAAAGAGAAAATTCAGTTATAACAAAGGACCTGCTGTCCTACTAAACCAAGACAATGCAGAGGGACCTGTAAATACTTTCTAGAAAATCTATGGGTAAGGCATCAACTTATAAAGTTGGCAAAGCCACTGAGGAGTAATAAAGTGGCAAAAGGAGCCCACAAACACGGTCAGAAAGACGAAAGAGTCTGATAATGTGCCACCAGCAGTGAAGAAAACTCACTGGACTGTGAAAATTCGCTCGAACTTACTAGAATTTGAAATGCATATTCTTCACATTAGAAATGGTGGCTGCATCTCAGGTTAGCCCACCAAGGCAATTTTCAGAAATAAAATGCTATTTGCAGTGGGGGGAAAAAAGTAAAAACAATCCAATATTTATGTTAAACCAAATAGGTACATTTAAGAAAAAAAAAATTTCTAATTTGTCTTGAATGCTGGTATACTTAATTTAAATCTCCTCTGAGATTGTTCCCCCATCTTTTCTTTTCAGTGTGAAAGGAAACTGGCTAAGATCTAACTGCAGTCTTTTCCACCTGCCTGACCTCACCCCTCTCGCACCTGGGTGGTACCCTATCTCTGCGCTTTCACCGGGATCCCCTCAGGTTTCCCCTCAGGGCACTGAGAGACATTTCCAGAGTCTTCTTTTTGACCACTCTCTCCTCTTGAAGGAACATGGAAGGGAGGGAGGTTATGGACAGGAAGTATGGACCACAAAAAATCAATAGTAATTTGCTAGGCAAACATTTCTGTGTGCCAAAAATGTTCTAGATACCATGCAAAGTGGTAAAATTGGAAAGTAAAGTCTAAATTCCAAATTTATAGCTCCAGCTGAAATTCATGACTTTTACTAGTCATTCATGCTGTTATCAAGTCCCCGTAAGTAAACTTATATAGGAAAGTAATCAGTGGCATTTTAGGAAGCTCCCTTTACCAATGTAAGTTAGGTTGTATCATAAAGGCTATCAGTTTGAGGCTGGAAGTGAAGACAAGGGCTGACAAACTGCATGTGAGGACCAGTCCCGTAATAGCTCAGCAAATACCATGATGACACAGTAATACTCAAAACATCCACCCTTCTCGACTGTTCCCTAGTTTTCTGAGTCTGTAATACCAGTTTAGACAAACTTCATTTATCAGTGAGCCACTCAATTGATTTCCTTGAACAAATAATCTGTGTTCACCCAAAGCTTACTATTTTCTGAGTCTCTTGTCCTGCCCACTGGAGCTGAGTGTTCATGACCAAAGCCTCTAATATATTAATATAAAATCTGCCTTTTTCAATGTTAAAATGGTACAGGGGTTATTTTGAAGTTTTTAACATTTATATTGGGTTAGCCAAAAAGTTTGCTCGGGTTTTTCCGTACAATCTTAACGAGAAAACCTGAATGAACTTTTTGGTCAACCCAACATTATGAAAAGGACAATTGCTGCTTTGTGATTGGAGACAGAATTATAGATTATATAGTTATGCACCCCTAAGTAATTCAAATGTTTCCTTAAATTCACAAGAAAGACTATTTTCCGCCAGTTTCTTTTGATATGACAAGGACCCATAAGAAAATAAAACTTGATCAAATTGTAAATTTACGATTTCAAACTAAATGTTATATAAATGCATTAGACTTACTTATTAGAAACCTGCCAAGAAAATGTCAAAGATCCTAAATAAATCACTGGAAAGCTATTAATAGCTTCCCCTCAAAATAATAGAAATGAATAAAAATCAGGATATATATTAACTGTCGTCCGAAGGGTGAAGAGGACTAGAGATTTTTTCAGTTAAATTTTTTGAGATAATTGTACATTCAGCTTCAGCTGTAAGAAATAATACAGTGAGATCCTGTGTGCCATTCAGTCAGTCTCCCTCATGATAACATATGAGTAAAACTGTAGTACAAGAAGTTGTAATTCCTGTATTTTAAAATAACACTGAATAAATGAATAGGTAAGAATGTCATTTGTGTAGCACTTTAACAATTCTGTGTATCTGAAGTCTGATATCAAAGGTGGGCTTAATGAGGTTTAGATTTTTTAAAGGCCTGGAGTCATATTCCTGCTATTTATTTGCCTAGTAAGCTCTCCCCTCTCCTGCCGTGGTCGCTTTGCCTGGCTCATGGGATCTGAGTTCCTCCACAGGACCAGGGACCGAAGGTATTCATTTTCCCCATGTAAGGAAAAAAAACAGGAGAAAGAAAGGTCTTCTTTGAGGTCATTTCTCTGGGTGCTAGAAGAGTAAGAGGTTATTTATGGAAGAATTTGTAGAACTCACCATGTGGAAGGGCTCAGCTGGAAGCCCTGGTATCTACCAAAGGGAATGTGTCATAAGAACCATTTCACAAGTAGAGTTAGAGGCATTAATGTGTGATATATTTCAAGACTCACGGAAGGCTGAGTCTGTCACCTTGTGAAAGGATGTGGGCATACTGCAGGCAGCCTTAGAGGTGGGCAACGCAGGAGGTCTCCGAGAGAGACGCGATGCAGTCAGACTGCTGCCAGGGGCTGCTTTCAGGAGTGTATAGGACTCCAGAGGCAGCTTCCCTACAGTCAGAGGTTCAGAGGGCTTGGCTGCCCCACCCAGAATGTATCTGGAACTGGAACACCTAGGTTTGAGCCCCACGTCAGCTACGCAATAGCTATATGACTCAAGTACCCAAAATGTAAATTACCACCCTCCCGAGGCTGGGCACAGCTCTGAGACCAGTCCTCAACTGTACTCTAGCTTGCATAGAGCACTGATCCCCTGTTAACACAGCAGTTTCTAACAAGTGGGTGACCTCTAGTGGGGAATAAAGACCTCAAAGAAAGAAAACAAGAACTGGTTCCTCCTCGCAGAGGAAAAATGACAAAAACAGCCAATAGTGGGAATAGTCAAGCCCCAGGAAGTCCTCAGGTTGTTCACCATGGCCTAGTTTTGATTCCTAAGGGACAATGTTCAACGACTGGTTCAGAGGCCAACTCCCTGGGATTGTTAGAAGGAGGACTCTGGGGGTCAGGTCTTAGAGGGCTGGTATAGCTTAGCTTTAAAACTTCCAACTCCATGCTCTATGGTTCTGCCCAGGAAACTTCATGAAGATGGAGTCACTCATTCTCTGGGACAAGGCAGTCACCCAGATCTCAGTAATAACAGCTCCTAAAGCCAAACAGCGCTTGTATAAACCCACATAACAAACAGTAAGGAGGTTTCAGTGAAAGCTTGTGAGTCGCCAACTTGATAATAAAGTTCTAGTTAATACTCTTTTTTCTTTTATATTTTATTGTTTTATTTTAATTTTAGGTCAATCTCAACAGCTTTAAGTATTCTTGATGGTTAACAAATAGTGAAGAAAACATGCTCTATTTTAACATATATTTACTATACCACAACTTTAAATTGGTCTTCTATATCCAATATCACCAACCATACATAATGTATTGATTTATTTTTCATTTTGAAAAGTCACTGGGAAAGGGAAGACCAAATGCTACATTCTTGGTTCAAATGGACTGACAGCCTTATGCCTACACAAGCAAGTTCCAAACAGTCAACAAAATTCAAGGAAAAATGGCATACCTGAAGAGATGTGCTATCAGATCTTATTGCCTGCATTTTCTGATGTCAAGGGCAAGTACTAAAACTGAGAATGACATTCAGTAAATGGAACCCCCAAATCTAGATTCACTATACCATACCTGGTTATTCTTATCCTTTTAGAAGGATACAGTTACTTTTAAAACATAAAATGATCTCAAAGAACCATAAAACAAGAATGCCCAATGAATTTATTAAATCCTAACTGCTTGCACTTTAAAATTACCTTTCTTAAAACCTAAGCAATGCAGGATCCGCAGACATTAGACGAGGCGATAACAAGCCCCATGTAAGAGAAAGTGAGCTGTGAGCAGTCTTCAAACTCTGTCCCAAAACACAGGGAATGTATTTCTCCGTCTATTTATCTTCAGCAGCTATATTTCTCTAATGTTGTTGTTTAGTCGCTAAGTCACGTCCGACTCTTTCGTGACCCCGCGGACTACAGCCCAGCAGGCTCCTCTGTCCGTGGGATTTCCCAGGCAAGACTACTGGAGTGGGTTGCCATTTCCTTCTCCAGGGGCTCTTCCTGACTCAGGGATTGAACCTGCAGTGCAGGGGTATCCTTTACCACTGAGTTCCCCTTGGAAGCTCCATATTTCTCTAATAGAGTGGTCTTGATAATTTCCAAGACTTAGAAAATTTAACGTGTCTAAGTTTGTTATTAAGTGTCAGAGTGGATTTCAAATTTAGTCTATAAGATTTACAAAATGCCATGCAGCTTCTATACAATTATTAAGATAATCAGGAGAAAATGGTTTATACAAAGCTCTGCTGCTTGTTTACAACTGTTTTTAAAATTCCTGACAGACCATGCCTCTAAGAAGACAAAAACGGGCCTGACCTGTCTGTGTATCCTGGCAGATTACACAGTGCCTGGCACATGGTTTCTTGAAACCCAGACATGGGGGAATCCAGTAATTCTTTGCTGAATGTACACTCAATTAAGTTCACTATAACAGGATTTTGAAGTAACATTTTTTCTTATGACTAGTTCTATAGTTCATTGTTAAATTCTTAGGAAAATAAACATGAACAAAGAGAAGAAAGTAAGTTACCATAATCCTAACAACTAGAAGTAACTATCATTGATATTTTGATGTTACAGTCTCACAGCTTTTTTCTCTATATGAATGAATGTTTACTTCATACTATACATACTAACGTTAAACTTTTAAATTTATTATATTGTGAACATGCTTCCATGCTACCAGTCTTCTACATTATTTTTAATAGTTATATTCTATTGTTTGGATGTACCATAATTTTATTATTGAATTTCCTAGCATATTAAAAAAGAATCCACCCTACAGTCTTCCAATTATTACACAGATTCAAATTCACTGACACTGTAAATCAGTCAAAATGAAGATAGTCTAAGAGAATTTTTAAATAATATTTTTGGACAAAATTTGACTATCACAATAAGTTTTTAGGCAATGTATTTAAAAAATGTGACACAGATGAACCTGACTATAATGAAAGGCTATGGAACCAGCTTCATTTCTTACTGGCAAATGGTTTACTGTGATAGCAATCTTAATGCAAGGCTTGCTTTGCTCACTATGAAACTTCCAAGATTCTTATTTACAGTTCACCTTAAACTAAGTTAGATTTAGGGTCCTTTTGCTGTTGTGGTTCAGTCGCTAACTTGGATACAATTCTTTGCGACAGCATGGGCTATAGCCTGCCAGGCCCCTCTGTCCTTCACTCTCTTGGAGTCTGCTCAAATTCATGTCCATTTAGTCAGTGATGCCATCCAACCATCTCATCCTCTGCTGCCCCCTTCTCCTGCCCTCAATCTTTCCCAGCATCAGGATCTTTCCCAATGAGTCAGCTCTTTCCATCAGATGGCCACAGTACTGGAGCTTCAGCCTCAGCATCAGTCCTCCCAATGAATATTCAAGGTTGATCTCCTTTTAGGATTGACTGGTTTAATCTCCTTGCAGTCCAAGGGACTCTCAAGAGTCTTCTCCAGCACCACAATTCAAAAGCATCAATTCTTTGGTGCGCAGCCTTCTTTATGGTCCAACTCTCACATCTGTACATGACTACTGGAAAAACCATAGCTTTGACTATGCAGACCTTTGTTGGCAAAGTGAGATCTCTGCTTTTTAGTCTGCCTGCAATGCACGAGACTCAGGTTTGATCCCTGCCCTGGGTTGGGAAGATCCCCTGGAGGAGGGCATGGCAACAAACTCCAGTATTCTTGCCTGGAGAATCCCACAGACAGAGGAGCCTGGCAGGCTACAGTTCATAGGGTCACAAAGAGTCAGAATGAAGCAACTTAGCACGCACACATCATTTCAGGCTATTTCAGTGCAGAATACTTAAAGGAGGAAGTTTAAAAGTAGAGCCTTCTGAATTTTACTTCCAAGGCTCAAAATGATCAATAGAAGTTCAAAAAAGTACTTTTTAGATAGAGCTGGACTCACCACAGATATAATTTTAGTTTATATTTAAATTTGTGGAGCATACACATTTTATGGTATTTCCAAGTTGAATTTAACTGTCTAAAATTTTTTAATTTTGTGATTTCTTCAATGCCAAGTTATCAATTACTTCATTATTAAAAATCTTTTACTGCAGTAAAGGGGAGGTTAATTTCAAATGTGTGAATTAGAGAACGCTCCTTTAGGAAAGGCCAGTACATTGTGCATAAGCTCATATATTGATAATAATTAAAAGTGGGCTAATCAGGTATTACTTAGGTGATATTCTTAGGGAACAAAGAATTTATGTTTATAAATATTTATTATGTTATGAGTATTATTTATAACGAAAGGGCAAAATTATTTATTTGTATGCTTGCTATTACTCTGCAAACAACTGCTTAGCAACATGTTTAACATTTATCAAGTTATTATACTCCAGGCACTGTTTAAGTATTTTTCTAGTACTGAGTCCTCATGAAAAAGACCTATATGGTAAGTACTACCGATATCATTATTCACATTTTTATAGGTGAAAAAACTAAGTCCCTAAGTTTGTTTTCATAAGATTCTTTTTAATATAATGAATTAGTTTTTAGCAAATCTTTTCATCAAAGGTCATATAAAAGGAAACATTAGTCTAGCCTACACACTCTGAATTAACTCTTAGAATCATTTCACTAGAAGTAAACTTTTTAAACTGTGGCAAAACAATAAATATCTGGAAATGTTTCTTACTTGGCAAGAAGTGTCAGTCTAGCACATATCATTCTGATAAACTCTTTGCAATCATCTCACACTAAATTTTTTTAAGAGTAAGAAAAATTAAAATATTTGGAAGTGTTTTCCACTTACAGGAAGTAACTGTGTTCCTGGACTCAATATTCTCAAGCATTTCTTACTTGTTGGGATAGTGAGAAAATACTTGCCTTAATTTTTATTTCTCCATCAGGAAATCACAAGAAACCAAACAAGAATTTCTAAAATATATATCCTGAAATATTTATATTACTTACCATTATTTTTAAATTATTAAAATTCAGTGGGACTTCCCTGGCAACTCAGTGGTTGAGACTCTATGCTCCCAATGCAGGGGACGTGGGTTTAATCCCTGGTTTCAGAACTGAGAGCTCACATGCTGCCTGGTACAGCCAAAAAAAATGTTTTCTAGTTACAATTCAAATTTCAGAAAAATATTGACTTAATGTAGATAAAAATTAAATTTTTCACAAAGAGAATATTATCTTAGATATTTTATTCTGATGCCTTTTAGTATTTTCTAAAAATTTTTACTGTGTTTGCCATGTTAAAAATTCTTAGCAAGGGACTTCTTCCCACTGAAATTTCCCATTTTCAATGTGTAGTAATAAAATAAAGACATGAAATTAGTACTGGGAGATCAATGTGAAGTGTATTATATTACTTTTGCAATAAGGTTATTTGATTTTTTTAAAAAAGTTTTTTCCTAGCTACCGCCGTATTTTGCTTACATGACCTAGTGGTGCCACCTTGTGGCCCACCTGGGCTTCAAAAGCAACCTGAGCGTCTAGTAGCAGCAGCAGCAGCACCGGTGTAAAGCCAGAACGAGGGCCTCTGGTTTTCCTTTGTCTCATCTCAGTCACTTATTGTCATTCTTACTAATTTTGAAACTGTTCAGAATTGGGATGAACTTCAATTTTCCTTAGAAAAGAAAAGCTTACCTAATATAATGTGTGTCAATTATACCTCAAAGAAGAAAGAAAAGAAAGAAAGGGAAGAAGGAAAAGAAAGGGAGGAGGGAGGAAGGAAGGGGAATCCCCTGGCAGTCCAGTGGTTGGATCTTGGTGTTTTCACTGTCAAGGGCCTGCTTCTGTCCCTGGTCCTGCGAAGGAACTAAGATCCCATAAGCCAGGCAAAGCAGCCAGGGTAGGAGAAGGGAGAAGAGCTTACTAGGCAAATAAACAGCATAAATATGATTCCAGGCCTTTTAAAAAACCGAAACCTCATTAGGCCCACCTCTGATATCAGACTTCATATACACAGAATTGTTAAAGTGCTACAAAAATGACATTCTTATTTATTTGGTGTTATTTTAAAATATAGGAATTATAACTTTTCATAAATTATTGTTTATTTTCTAAATAGTACACAAAATTTAACCAGACTTCACCTCAAATCATCTGAAAGCAAAAGACTGAGTTCTTAGGAGTATTCCTGTGAAACGTTTACAGCTGAAGGGTGATCTAGGATCACCTAACAGATTATCTAACCCAAGCTCCCAGGTTTATAGACGATACTGAAAACCAGAGAGGCTGTAACTTTGCATGTCAACCCTCACCTCTAGGGTTCTAGCCTTATTCATGATCTATGGGAGAAATACAAGGCACATCTTCAACGTAGCAGGTTTTCACAGTTCTCCTATAACCTGCTCCTATTCATGCTCTGAATTACGTGCTAGATGGAAGCTAGTGTATGTGGCATCCTTAATATAAAACACCCATTCTAGTGACAAAGGGCAGAATAGGACACTCCCTAAGCTACACAACCCAAGAGAGGTCTGGTCAGCACCACAGTGGACCCTGCTCACAAGTAACTGTCAATGAGGGACCATTAGGGAAGCAACTCAGCCCAGGGTCGATGGTGTGGTGGTTGTCAAGTGGAGAGTGAGGTAAGAGGCAGGTTCAGGCCTTCTCCTGGAGGCCCTCCAGCTCACCCAGCAGGTGAGCTGGAGGGCCCAGGGAACAGACTGGGAACTACACCCTGAGGGCTCCAGAGCCCTCACCAAGGCCCTCCACTAGCCACGGCCCAGGCCTTGAGGGGCGGTGGACCTCCCCCACCCCATCTCTGTGACTAACACGTAGGAAGAAAGTGCAGAGTTTTAGTAAGAGAGTTGAGTGTCTAAGGCTTTAAAGGGAGCCTTTGGTTCTTTTCCTGCTGTCTCTCCTTTGGACTGTGGGTAACCTATTCTGGGGACACATCTTTGATACCCCAAGAATGTAGTGAGTTACATGCTTAGAAATGGCTTTAGTTTCAAGAAAGAGAAATACGGAATTTTTCCCCACTAGGTTTTTTTTTTTTTAACCCAGCTTAGGAGGATAAACTAAGTATAGGATTACAAGCAGAAGTTTTGTTTTCTGGCTGGAGCTTGCCTTGTGCTGCCACTTAGGAACCTAAGCTGTGGGGCAAGAAGTAGGAAATGCCAGGACTATACAGCCGGATGGAGTCAGCAGTCCTGGTAGCTTCCTTAGTGGAACAGTAATTCCAAGTGGACAAGGAGTCACAGCAATCCTCTTTCTGACTGAGACCGGCCCCCATGCAGCCTCTCCTAGTGAAAGGGCAGATCTGTGAGTTGGCTCAGATTACATCTGCGTACTCAGAGCCTATGGTATCTTTCAGAAACAGGACTAGAGGCTGGCAAAACTCTGTACCACTTTCCTGTGGAACTATTTTTATAGACTGCCCAAAGACCTACCAGGCCATTGTCACCAACACAGGAAAGAGTGGTCAGTGACTAAGGTCTCAAGACCATTCCATTTCATGATTGTTGTCTACAGATTTTACCTTAAAAAATTTTTTTAAAGAATGGTGAAACAGATCACCAGCCCAGGTTGGATGCATGAGACAAGTGCCCTGGCCTGGTGCACTGGGAAGACCCAGAGGAATCGGGTGGAGAGGGAGGTGGGAGGGAGGATCGGGATGGGGAATACGTGTAAATCTATGGCTGATTCATATCAATGTATGATAAAACCCATTGAAATGTTGTGAAGTAATTAGCCTCCAACTAATAAAAAAAAAAAATGTAAAAAAAAAAAAAAAGAATGGTTAACTAAATTATCAACATTTTATCAATCAGACCACTCTTTTTAAAAAAAAATTCCATGCCTCACTCTGCTGGTTGAAGTTCATCCTTCAATTCTTTTAGTGAGGATCTATAAGCAGTACATTCTTTCAGTCTTCTGACAGTGGCTTTATTTTTACTTTATTCTTGAATAATAGTTCATGTGATTACAAGGCTGTAGCTGCCAGTTACTTTCCCTCAGCATTTTGAGGCTATCATTCCACTGCTTCTTGGCATCTATTATTGCTAGAAGACATCTGCTTTAGTCTAATTGTTGCATAAGTCTTTTTTTTCCTTTGGTTTAAAAACTTTCACTTAATCCTTAATGTTAACAGTTTCACTGGGATTTATTTAGGAGGATTTATTTATCCTGTTGGAATTCTGAGTTTTTATCATTTATAATCTAAGGACCATGGCCTCTTGAATTCTGGGGAATTCTCACTTACCTCTTCAACTACTGCTTTTCGATCATATCTTCCTACTAGATATATGCTGGAAACTCAATTTATGCTTTTCTTTTAAAAAAAAAAAAACTTTTCTATGCTGTAGCTTCTAGGTACAGTTCTCAGCACTATCTTCTAATTGATTTATCATCTCTGGCTGGATTGAGTAAGTTTATCACACATCAAAAACAAAAAAACCCTCAACTACTGTACTTTTTCACTTCTAAGAGTTCTAATTTTGTCATCTCCATCTGCTCTTGTTATTTTTTGTTTCATAATTTAACATTTTTAATAAATGCAAGTGCTTTCTCTACTTGAGCATAAGGACAATTGAAAGTCTTTGGTGGAGAAACAAGTATATACTGTATGAAGAGGGAATTATAGCCATTATCTTGTAATAACCTGTAATGGAATATAATTTGCAAAAATACTGAACTGATATGCTGTACCTCTTAAATCAAAACATTTAAAACAATCATAGTTCAATAAAAAAAGGAAAAATAACTTTGTTGGATAGTTTCCTACAATTACTTACACTAGGGCTGAGTTTGTGTTCCAATGCAACATTGCTGGATGGATTTTTCTTGACACTGGATCTTTTCTCATTCATTTTGGAATTTTTGCTCTAAGCTTATTTTGGGAGAAGGGTTTGTTTTTGCTCTCCATTCCTCCTCCCACATGCTTACTCCTCCACACAGCTGCCTCCAACCTGCCACCAACAATGAGTTCAGAACCAGGTCTCATAAAGGCTGAAGATCTTACAAACTGGCCAAAGCTAACTGTGCTTTTCATCCTCTCGGAGGCCCAGTGCCACTGTGGTGCACACAAGTGGCTGCATACCGTTCATACCAAAGAGGTAGGAAAAGGACAGAAAAACTGTCCCATGGTCCCAGCACTATCACTCCTGGCTGTCTGTAAGTGTGTTCTGAGGAAATAAGCCCTGACTCCAAGCCATGCAACACGTGACATAGTACATTCTTCTAGCTGTGGTGGTTTATTGTTTTTTAATTAATTTTTATTGAAGTGTAGTTGATTTATTTATACAATGTTATAGCACAGTGAATCAGTTGTACATATATCACTCTTTTTTAGACTCTTTCCCCATATAGGTCATTGCAGAGCACTAAGCAGAGTTCCCTGTCCTCTACACTAGGTTCTTATGCAGTGGTTTTATCTAGAAGTAGACATACTTCAGTCCAATAAGACCCTTTACTTACTGTGATATATATTAAAGTGATATATTCTTTTTTTCTGATAATAAGGTGTAAACAGAACATCTAAAACTGCTTTAGTCATTTTGACACGGATTTCAGAAGGGACAGAGGGAGAGAGAAACAGATAAAGAGAAAGGTGGGGGTGCTGGAGATGGAAGCACATGGGGACACAGAGCCAGACCCTGACTAAACCTCACACAAAGCTCATACGAACTACAGACTTTTCAAATACAGGCATCAATAAAGTCCCTTTTCTACTGACAGTTTAAATTAGGTTTTCCGTTACAACCAAATATTTAAATGATACAGAACCTAAAGTCTTACTTCCTTGGTGGATCAGAGGGAAAAGAATCTGCCTGCAATGTAGGAGACCAGGGTTCAATCCCGGGGTCGGGAAGATCCCCTGGAGAAGGGAATGGCAACCTACTCCGGTATTCTTGCCTGGAGAATCCCATGGACAGAGGAGCCTGGCGGGCTACAGTCTGGGGGATCACAAAGAGTCAGACATGACTGAGCAACTAACACTTCCTTTACCTTGAACCTAAAGTGGTCATTACCACTTGATTCCTATTGCTGTGTGCTTCTGCCACTGCTTTCTAAGGAAAAAATACTGCTTGTATTACATGTTTCAGCAAAAGACAAAGATCAAATGAAGGGTGGGAGCAATGATATCTAACTCTCTTCAAGAAGCTGAATTAACTAAGGTCTAAGAAATCTCATTTTTAAATGGAATAAATAGCACAGCAAGCAGGAGGCAGACTGAAGCTGGGTAAATTCTAGGCGCTCACCAAGGAGATAACTTGAAGCACAAGTTGAACAGACAATCTGAATAGATGAGATAAAAATAAGCTCACTGTGGGGAAAACACAGACAATACCAGTTTTTGTTCTGTTTTTAAGAAAAACAACCAAGAGGCAAACACAGCCCCAAATGGGGAAGTGGCAGGAAGAGATTTAAATGAAAGAATCAGTGCCATCTGGCTCTTGGAAAAAAACATACTAGGGCTAAAAATGCCACCAAGTTAGAATGCCTAAACCGTTCTGACAATGCCACACCCAGGACATTTAAAAAAATTTTTTTAACTTAGACTAAAGAAAAAAAGACACCATAAGCGAAAATACAGGTTTCTTAGCTAGTTTTAATACACTTACGTTAAACAGTAAAACAGGGACTTCCCCCATAGTCCAGAGGTTAGGACTCTGTGCTCCCAATTCGGGAGGCCTGGGTTCGATCCCTGCTTGGGAAGCTAGATCCTACATGTCACAACTAAAGATCCTGCATGCCACAACTAAGACTTCTTTAAAGTAAAATACAGCAGAGGAATTTAATGGAGACCTAATGTGGAAAAAATAGCTAAATAAATCATGTGTGTTCTTGCATTTGCTTCTGAATGACTTGGCACCATCCCTAAATAACAATGTGCACATATCTTTTGATTGATTGTCTTCAATTGCATAAATCTGTCAAAAGTACTACTTATTGGATAGTCCTGTGAATACACAGAAGCATCAGTATTTCTTTGGCATATGTGTGTTTATGGCTACGTGACCAAGAGCTGGGAACAAAAAAATCATCAAATTTTTTTAATCAAATGGGTGTATGCCTATCTTTATTGAACATATTTTAGTCTAGAATTGTTTTCTTTCTCTAATAATTACTGGCAAATCAAAAGCTAAATTATATAAGGTTACTAAATACTGCAGTGAACAAAGAGGTCTAGAAAAACTGAACAGCACTTAAAAAAGAACAAGTTCTTCTTCAAGTCCTACACTCCTTCAAGTTCTAGAATTCTGGGTATATATACAAAGGAAATGAAATCTTATCTCCAAGAGATACCTGCATGTTCACTGCAGCATTATTCACAATAACCAAGATATGAAAACAGCCTATGTGTCCACTGAGAGAGGAATGGACGAGAAAGATGTGGTATATATATTACACGATGAAATATTATTCAGCCACAAAAAGGAGGAAATCCTGCCATTTGTGACAACACGAATGAGCCTGGGTGACACCACGCAAAGAGAAATAAGTCAGACACAGAAAGACAAATACTGAATGATCTCACTTACATGTGATGTGGAATCTGAAAGAGTCAAACTCACAGAACCAGAGAGCAGAAGGGAGGCTGCCAGGGCTGAGGGAGAGGGAAATGGGAAGGTGTTGGTCAAAGGGTACAAACTTTCACTCATGACATGGAGCTAATGTTCAGCAGGATGATTATAGGCAATAGTATGTACTGTGTACTTGAAATTTGCTGAGCAGATCTTGTGTTCTCATTACATGTGCACACAAAGGTAACTATGTGAGGTGATGGATGTATTAATTGTAACTTGACTGGGCAATCATTTCAAATTTATTAAAATATTAAATCATCACACCGTACGCCTTTTAAAAAATCAGACTGCATAAACACTACATACAATTTTTATTTGTCAATAATATTTCAATGAAGCTGGAAAAAGGAACAAGCATCTATTTAATTTGGAAATTAGCTATTCTTTTGTCACTGATTTGATTTATATATTATATATACTTTATGCATAAGATGTAAGTTGATCATTCTTAAGTGTGTAGGCTGGTTTGGAAAATGGGACTTTATTAAAAAGATATAAACCATAAATTTAGGTTCTAATAATACTGAAAATAACTTTAAATAGGTAAATCTTTTTCAAACACCACAATACAATCCTTTACAAAATCTAATTCTCATTAATTTTCCTTGTAAGAAATCTACAAAAGTCTTTAGTAGAATGGTATGGAACAAATTTGGTATGACATTTCTATAGTGACAATCTCAAAAGTTCTTCCATTATTAAAGGATGAACAGAGTTAATGAAAAACCCTGCAACATAAGAGGCTCATTAGCTCTGCACAGAGAAAAATACTTACAAGAAATGAAAAAAAAGAAAACATCTGGCTTAGGAATATAAAAAAAATTAAGAACTCAGGTTATAGGGGGAAAAAAGTACCATATGGAAACTGGGATTAAAAAAAGATTATGAATTAGATAAAAACATAAAAGAAAATTTAAAATTCAAATTGTAAGCAGAGAAAGTGTTAGTCACTCAGTTGTGTATCACTCTTTGCAACCCCATGGACTGCAGTCTGCCAGGCTCCTCCGTCCATGGGATTCTCCAGGCAAAAATACAGGAGTGGGTTGCCATTCCCTTCTTTAAGGGAAACTTCCCAACCCAGGGAATGAACCCCAGTCTCCCACATAGCAGGAAGATTCTTTACCGTTTGAGCCACCAGGGATGCCCCTGTAAGCAGTAAAGAACATAACAAATATCACAAAAAATCAAATCAGTGATGGAAAGGCCTAATTTAAGAAACTCTGCAAAAGAAAAGTGTACAAGGACATGTGAAATGATTATGACAACTAGAGAACAGAGCCAACCCATGAAAAATTGCCAGAGGGGAAAAAAATGAGAAAACAAAAAAAGACAAACTTAAGAAAATACTTCCCTCAAATTAAAAAAAGATTTCCATCTGTAGACTGAAGGACACATCATCTTCCAGATAAAACTAATGGATTAAAAAAATCAGTAGATATAATCCTAAACTTCAAAATAATTTAATCACCTTAAACCTTTACTATGCAACTGTGAGCTGAACTTGCTATGGAAAAGGCACAAAACAAGACCATAGAAAGAGTTTATAGCCACAGTAAAGATGGTGTAAATCTGGTATATACTGTATACCTTGTAGATTATTTTGTGTTTGGGCAATAATTTATTGAGGGCAGAAACAAGAACCTAAACACATGTTGAGATAAAAGGCATATTTCAAAATAAATCTTGGTTTTCAACCTTCTTGAGCATGTAGTTTGTTTTAAATGAACAGTTTGTAGCACCTTTATTTTAATCTGAGGTAAGAACAAAAATAAGTGACAAAGGAACATCTTTCACCAAAGGGCTTTTATGAGCTCTGAAATGAATTATGTAAAAAGGACAAGCTTTTGTGCGTGTGGGTTTTGGAGGTTAATAATACATTATCATCTTCAGTATAGTAGTATAGCTATTTTACTTTCACCAATCAATGATAAAGTGATCCAAGTCTGACTGCTAAATAGGTGGAGCTAGAAATAAAATTATTTACTGTGAGGACAACTGCAGTGCTTTCAAATAAAGAGTTTACAGCTAACCTCCTCTAAAAAGCTGTCCATACTAGCCAACTCCAATCCCTTTCCCTCGATTCTCTCTTCCAACCACACCAATCAGATTTTCTCTCCCACTCTTCTTAGAGTACTCTTGCATCAACACCAGTGATCGTCACATTGCTAAGTCCAAAGTTCATGTCATAGTCCTCATCTTGTGACATGTCAAATCAAAGGCTTCTTCTCAGTCTCCTTTGTGGTTCCAACCTCTGAACATTCAAAGAAAGTCCCGGAGTTCAATCCTCACTTCTTTAGAACAGATCCCATATAATCTCAAGGCCTGAAATACTACCTATTTGCTAATGATTCCTAAATTTCTATTTTGAGTTGGGACCTTTCCACTCAACTCCAGTCTCATAAAACATCACCTCAACAGGCATCTCAAACCTGACAAGTCTAAAACTGAACTTGATTCCTGCTCCACCAACCTCCCCATCTCTCTCATCCTCATGTCTTCCCCATGGCAGTAAAGGGCAACTTCATCCCTCCACTAGCTTAGGCCAAAGGCCTTGCATCATCCTTCCCTCTTTTACTCTCATACTCCACATCCAATCCATCGGCAAATCCCGTCAGCCATACCTAGAGAACGACAGCTTCTTACTATACTATTGCTACCACTTGGGTCTAAACTCCATCATCTCTCATTTGGATATTGACCCAACCTAACTGGGCTCCCTGCTTCCATCCTTGCTCCTACTATCCGTTCTGAACACAGGTGCCAGAGTGGTCCTTTACACCTGTTAAGTCAAGTCCCCCCACTCCTCTTTCAACCACCTCCCTGCTCACTCAGGGGAAAGGCCACGGTCTTCACCAGGAGAGATGAGCTCTAGACCTTACCTCACCCTCCCTTCCTCTGCTCAAACCCGCTGGTCCCCCAACAAGCCTGGCGGTTTCGGGGCCTGTGCCCTTGCCCGGTGCACCTGACCCCTACACAGCTGCAAGGCTGTCTCTGACCCCTTCAGGTTTTATTCAAAAGCCTTCTCTACGAAGCTGTTCCTTATTTCAAAACTGCTTCTGCTCCTTCCCTGGATCTCCCTATCCACCTTCACTGCTTTGTTTTTCTTCTAAACAATTATGACCACCTGACTGGATAGATTTTAATTTTTAAAAAGTATTTTATTTATCATCCCCAGCCCCACCTTTCCACAGTGGAATGTTAGCCCCAGGAGGACAGGAATTCTGTTTTGTATTGTTCCTCTTGCATCTCCAGGGATCAGAACCATGCTTGGCTCTGGGAGGCACTCCAGATACATCTGCTACAGGAGTGCTGGATATGCAAACTCTTAAATCCTGATAAGGCTAAGTGATTTAGCACACTATAGTATCCAACTTCTTTCCACAATGGGAAATACCACTTTACAGGAACTGGAAATGCCTTTCTCTTCCATATAGTAAGTAATACAATTTGCTCTAAATAACACACCCCAAATTTCTTAATTCCTCTTTACTACAGTCTTTCAAATGTCTTTCCTACATCCTCTAAAATATTAACTTGCGTGCTAAGTCACTTCAGTCATGTCTGACTCTTTGCAACCCTATGGACCCTATGAAGCCTGCCAGGCTCCTCTGTCCATGGGATTCTTCAGGCAAAAATACTGGAGTGGGTTGCCATGGTCTACTCCAGGGGCTCTTCCCGACCCAGGGGTTGAACTCGCGTCTCTTATGTCTCCTGCATTGGCAGGTGGGTTCTTCATCACATGGACAAATCTTTCATTCCCCTTTAGCATTACTGTCATAATATTGCAAAGGCAAAGTGAATTCACTAAAGATGGTATCAAAATGCAAACAATGATGAAAAGTAATGAAGCTCATTAACAACCAAATAAACCCTACTTCAAATCAAACTGTATCAGAGTGTGAGGGCCCTAGTCCATGCTTAACTTTATTATCACCATACTCCTTAATAAGCAAACATTTTTCTAATTAAACTCCCTTTTTAAGCTAAAAAGGAGTTGGTACAGGATACTTGCATTTAGCCATGAAAATTAAACCTTGGGGAAATCAGTTCAAGCTATTAGGTTGGTGTGAAAGTAACTGCAATTTTACACTGTTGAAACTGGCCATATGATACTGGAATACATTTTTAAATAAATGTGGTTTTGTTATACATCATTTTAACATGCATTTCTTGCTTTATGTTTTTTGCTAATGACTTATTACTTGTTGTTTATTTTATGTTTATTTTAAACTATGGAAATGACATTAGCCAAAATGCAAATTTGAGCGATTTTTCTTTTTTTATTCAAGTTCAAAATGGGTTGTAAAGAAGCAGGGAGACAACTTGCAACATCAACAAGGTATTTAGACCAGGAACTTCTAACTACGTACATGTAGTGGTTGTTCAAGAAGTTTTGCAAAGGAGATGAGAGCCTTGAAGATGAGGAGTGTAATGGGTGGCCATCGGAAGTGGCCAACAACCAACTGAGAGTCATTATCAAAGCTGATCTTCTTACCACCATATGAGAAGTTGTCAAAGGACTCAACGTTGACCATTTTACAGTTGTTTGGCATTTGAAGAAAATAGGAAAGCTGAAAAAGCTCAGTAAGTGGGTGCCTCACAAGCTGACCACAAATCAAAAAAAAATCCATCATTCTGAAGTGTCATCTGCTCTTATTCAACAATGAACTATTTCTCAACTGGATGGTGACATGCAATGAAAAGTCAACTGTATATGACAACCAGTGAAAACCAGCGCTGTGGCTGTACTGAGAAGCAGCTCCAAACCACTTCCCAAAACCAAACCTGCACCAAAAAAAGGTCATGGTCACTGTCCGGTGGTCTGCTGCAGGTCTGATTCACTACAGCTTTCCGAATCCCGGCGAAACCATGACATCTGAGAAGCATGCTCAACAAACCGATGAGATGCACCAAAAACTGCAACACCTGCAGCTGCCACTGGTCAACAGAAAGGGTCCAGTTCTTCTCCATGACCACGCCCCACCACATGTCACACAACCAACACTTCAAAAGTTGAACAAATTGGGCTATGAGGTTTTGCCTCATCTGCCATAGTCACGTGACCTCTCACCAAGTGACTACCCCTTCTTTAAGCATCTTGACAACTTTTTGCAGGCAAAACGCACCCACAACCAGTAGGAGGCAGAAAATGCTTCCCAAGAGTTTATGGAATCCCAAAGTATGCACTTTTACGCTATAGGAATAAACAAACTTATATTTCATTGGCAAAAATATGTTGATTGTAATGGTTTCTATTTTGATTAATAACGATGTGCTGGCACCTAGTTACAATGATTTAAAATTCATGGTCCAAAATCGCAATTATTTTTGTACCAACCTATTACAAGTCAAATTGATAAGCAAACAAAAGTCTTATGGAATAGGTTTGTATAGATAACAAGCAGGAACACTGGAGTAAGGAGATGAGGTTCAAATCCTTTACTAGCTGTTTGACCTTGGACAAGTTACTTTAGACTCTGTGCCTCAGTTTCCTTATCTGTAATATGGAAATGGTACCCACTGCTGTTGCTACAAGGATTAAATATAGACACAATACGACTTAAAGCATCCAGCACAATGACATATAGTAAGCATTGAAGACTGCTCTTACTATAATTCCCACCCCACTATCCGAGTTCTTTACGCTCTCATTCTTTAGAATGAGAAGTGATGCTATTAAATGATGTATTTTTTCCCTTTCGTTATATTCGGTAGCCAATTCTAAGCACCGTGGGCCGTTTTAAAGAATAAATGTCATTTTCTCGAGGCAAAGCCCTGTATTGCAAGATGATCTGCCTCCTGCTTTGCACGTTTAATTAGGAGCAGTCCTGTCTTTGAACCCGGGTACCCGGGGCCATGTGATATCGGGACAGTTCGCTCAAATCTCAGCAGCTTCTCTTCACGCCTGGACTGCGGGTTCCGAGTAACTGGCCGCAGACTGTCCGTGCCGAGGCCGAGACAAGGCACCTTTTCTGGCGGAGTGACGGGACGCCGGCCCGGGGGGCTCCGGCTCGGACCGTCGACCTCGCGAGCCCCCGCCAGGCCGCCCGCCCCGGCCACGCCCGCCGCGCGGCCGCTACCCTCAAACCAGCCCCCAGAGCCCGCGCCGGCCCTCCCCGCTCCCCCGGGCAGCACAGACCCGAGACCGGCCACCACGGGTCTGGTTCTCCGCGGGCGGCCTCGCCTCTCCGGTCCCTAGGCCAGGCCCCAAGCCGGGCCCTCCGGTGCTTCGGGGCCATCGGGGGGAGGTGTCAGTGGATTTCATCCCGGGGCTGCCGGCGGGCCGAGGCCCAAGTACCTGCCAGTCAGTCGAGGAACGGCGGCAGCAGCACCACCTTCCTCCCGGCGACCGCGGCAGAGGCGACGGCAGCAGACGGAGAGGAGGGGACGGGCTGGCCACTGAGACGAGCGGGGCCCTTGCTGGCCAGAGCGGCCTCACTGCGCCGCGGCTGGGGCTCCCCCTTGAGGCTGGAAGTCGCACTGGCGGCTCGACCAGCTCTGAATCATCAAGCAAAGTACGAAAACTGCTGCGGGGGAGAAGAGGGGAATACATGTAAATCCATGGCTGATTCATGTCAATGGATGACAAAACCCACTACAATATTGTGAAGTAATTAGCCTCCAACTAATAAAAATAAATGAAAAAAATAATAATAAAAAGAGAGTAGAAAAAAAAAAAAACTGAAAAAGTTTCCATAGGTCTGAGTCCAGGATCATGTTGTACTTTTCAAGTCTTTTTCTAAACAAATATCCCACCCCTCAGCTAAATGAAGGCTTCACAGGCAAGGAGAGTCTTACCAAGAGCTGTGTTGTTGTTGTTCATTCTCTAAGTCCAGTCGGACTGTTTGTGACCCCGTGGGCTGCAGCAGACCAAGCTCCTCTGTCCTCCACTGTCTCCCAGCGTTTGCTCAAGTTCATGTCTTTTGAGTTGGTGATGATGTCTAACCATCTCATCCTCTGCTGCTCCCCTTCTCCTCCTGCCTTCAATCTTTCCCAGCATCAGGGTCTTTTCCAATGAGTCAGTTCTTCGCATCAGGTGGCCAAAGTATTGGAGCTTCAGCTTCAGCATCAGTCCTTCCAAAGACTATTCAGGTCTGATTTCCTTTCGGATTGACTGGTTTGATCTCTTTGCAGTCCAAGGGACTCTAAAGAGTCTTCTCCAGCACCACAATTCAAAAGCATCAATTCTTTGGTGCTCAGCCTTCTTTATGGTCCAACTCTCACATCCGTTCATGACAACTGGAAAAAACATAGCTTTGACCATATGGACCCTTGTCAGCAAAGCGATGTCTCTGTTTTTTAATACACTGTCTAGATTTGTCATAGCTTTCCTTCCAAGGAGCAAGAGTCTTTTAACTTTGTGGCTGCAGTCACTATCTGCAGTGATTTGGGAGCCCAAGAAAATAAAATCTGCCACTGTTTCCACTTTTCCCCCATCTATTTGCCATGAAGCGATGGAATCAGATGCCATGATCTACCAAGAGTTGTAAGCATCAATTAATAGTTGCTGGCTTTCAGGTAAGAATGTATTAGTAATAGCAACTAGCTGCTCTAATACAAACCTAAGTTTTTTCAAAAAGGGTTTGAATACTCACATCCCACTTTTTACAGTTCCTAGAGGAAATGCAACATGTCTTGCCAAAACTATAAAGATGGTGGGTGGTGAGAAGTATATTTGCTGTAACTTTTTTTCCTAAGTTTACCAACAACTCCAGTCCTGTAGCCAAGAAGACTTGCCCTGCACAGCGATCCTCTTTCCCCCTGAATTTTAGCATACTCACCCAGCCAATCCACCTTCCCTTCTAGGGGAATGTCCATCCATTCAAGGGCTATTACTAACAGTGTGTTCCTGGAAATGTCATGTAAATGTTTAGGATTTTTGTCAAATTTGAGAAAGCCTCTATCAAATCTCTTTCACATAAGAATAAGATTTCAGACATTTCACATTTTCTTGTGCAGTGACTATCATAAATATTAAATATTCTTTGAGTTGATGACATTTATTAACCAATTTGTCATTGATATTCTCCTTGAGGTTGTGTACTGAGTTTATAATATCTTCATTGATGCCAGTAAATTATGTCAAATCAGCAAAGAATTTCAACCTTCTCCAGTGTGTTCTTACAATTTCCTCTTTTTTGTTAATTGGTTAACAAACAATCCAAGAGCTTATTCATTACTTCTGTTCAAAAGAATCTTTCCATTTTCATGATCTGCTTTTGTTTGATCTGAAAAAGTGTAGAGACTGCTAAGTGTAAGAAGTGCTGCATTCCTCCTGGAGGCTCTGAAAACCCATTTCCTTGTTTCCCCAGCTTCTGGAGGTCACTAAAGTCCTTGGCTCATGGCCCATTCCATGTTTAAAATCAGCAGTGTAGCATCTTTTCTCCTCTCTGACCTCTGCTTCCAACCGTGTATCCTGACTTTGATACTGCTCTTGCCTCTTCATAAGAACCTTTGGATTATGTTGGGTACATCTGAATAATCCAGACCAGTCCCTTCATTTCAAGATCTTTAATTTTAGCCCCATCTGAAAAGTTCTTTTTATCGTACAAGTTAACACAGTCACAGATTCTGGGGATTAGGACAGGGACACCTTTGGAGGAAATGTTATTCAGCCCACACAAAGGCCCTGATGTTTAAACTCTGTTTCCTTCAGGGAAATCTACCTTTTCTTCCTCATTAGCAAAATCTCTTTGGTCCTGAGTTCTGATTATGAGAGTTCCAACAGGAAGAGTACCTGTAATTATAACTAGGGTAAGTGTTAACGGAGGAAAAGAAGGGAGATGCTATATGAGGGCAAACAGTACAGGACCTAATTTAGATGGAAGAGCAGTAATGCGTTTGAATAAGTGATATTTAACTGAGATGCAAAGGAGGAGGAATTAATTATACAAGGAACAAGGGGAGTGTTTCAGACCCAGGGAACAGCATGTGAGGCCTGGGAATGGTGGTGTCAGAGGAAGACCGAGCTGTGTCCCTGCCACCAAACCCTTAGCACACCACAGGGAGTGACACGTAGCAGTTCTTAGCCCTGGCAGCGCATTGCAGTCACTGCAGGCCTTAAAACACCAGCACCCTGGCCAAGACCGAGCCAGAATTATTTGGAAGTATGGCCCAGTATCCATAGTTTTTAAAGCTGCTCAGAGAATACTAATATGTAGACAGGGCTGAGAACCCACTCAGTTAGACACAACCACAGGAGTAAGAATAAAAGAATGACAAAAAAATATTTGCTTGGGGTAGGATTTTCTCTTAAGAGGTTTTCTTCTGTTTAAAGAAAAGAAGGGTTTTGGTCATCTTGATTATACATTCCTCTTCAGTCTTAGAAAATGCGGAAAAAGCTTTCAAAAACATTGTTAAATAAACTACAAGTTTATATTGTACAATACAGGGTATATAGCCAATATTTTCTAACTGACATTTACTATATTTATATAGTATAACCTTTAGAGTTTGTGAATCACTATGTTATATATCTGTAGCTTACAAAATATTGTATATCAACTATATCTCAAATTTTTTAAAGAAAAGACCACTTTGTGATAGAATGCTTATCAGAAGACACTCAAGTGAACCAGCAACCATCCCAGTGTAACCAGTTGTCTCTGTAGAAAAGAGATGTGTTGGAATGGACAGGTGTTTTAAAAACACACCATATCTACAAAGGAAAGGGTGTTTTTTGGTTTTGAGTTCTGTTTCCCAGAAGGCATTCCAGTTTTTTGTAGTACTAATGAATGACCATCAGGGGGAGACATGCTCCCAGAAAGCGTGACTCCCCCTGTCTCCAGTCGCTCACCGGGGCTAACAAGAATCAGGTGTTAAAACAACAGAGAGTTCTCAAGGCATAATCATTGAGTGAGCAAGTCACAGAATTAGACTTAAGTAGCATATATTTTGGAGAAGGCAATGGCACCCCACTCCAGTACTCTTGCCTAGAAAATCCCATGGACGGAGGAGCCTGGTAGGCTGCCGTCTATGGGGTCGCTAGGAGTCGGACACGACCTGAGCGACTTCACTTTCCCTTTTCAGTTTCATGCCTTGGAGAAGGAAATGGCAGCCCACTCCAGTGTTCTTGCCTGGAGAATCCCAGTGACGGGGGAGCCTGGTGGGCTGCCGTCTATGGGGTCGCACAGAGTTGGACACGACTGAAGCGACTTGGCAGCAGCAGCAGGCAGCATATATTTATCTACGCCAGGGTTCCGTTCATTTCTGTTCTCTAACAGTTTACACATTTAAACCACTGGAAAAATAAATAAATAGCGTATTGTGCCAGGCATTATATTTACAAAATTAAGGGAAAAAATTGAAACCTAGGAAGATATTTTCCTTCAGCAGCCAACGCAATTAGAAATGAAGCAGCAAGCAAATCTTTCGAAAAGCGATCTCTCTTCTTTCGTTAATTGAAAAGTAAACATCTTAGGTCTCCTTGAATTTCCGGAGTTACTAAGACAACAACAGCAACACCCCTGGGAAGAAGAAAAGAGCTTGGCTGCTTGTTGAAAACCCAATTTGTTATTTTTCTTTGCACTTAACCTGCACGTGGCAGAACCACACAGGTTTTCACATGTACATTAGATTGAATAATATATGTGGTGGGAATGTATATAGAGCCTAACCCCGATTATCCTTCTCTTCCAAAAGTAAAGTAACCGATTGTTAGCCAGGGAATACCTTTTGCAGAGATTTAAGCAAAGCATTGCTTTGCAAGCCTTTAAATGCCACTGGGGAGACGTGGGTTTGGTCAGAGAGGCAGAATGGCTGTGTGAGGGGATAATGGATTTATTACAGGCATTCTGTCTCACACAACTGGGGCGGGAGTCCAGGAAGTGAAGGTCTGGAAGGAGGTGTTGGAGGCTTAGATAAAAGGTCACAAACTAGTCTCTCTGAGAATTCTAGAAGCCAAGTAGGGCTTGGAGCCCACTGCAAGTGGGACCGTGAAGGGGGTCTTCAGGACTTGCTGTTTCTGTGAAGCCAGCTGCTGCTTTGTGAGCCCCCCCACCAAGCAATTGGTGGTGGGCCCGGGCTCTGTTGGTCAAGAAGAAGAGCTGGTACAGAGTGGAGGGGGACAGAAGCTTCTAGAAACCAGCCCTTCCATGTCGCTGTATCTGACTGTCAGAAGGTAACGGCTGAGGCCTCACTCTGTCTCCCAGGTCTCCTGGAAAGTCCTCTCTATGCTCATTTTAAACTGGAACCACACAGGAACTGGGACACTTGGTTAAGCTCCCACCTTAACCAAGCTGACCCAGCACACATGTAAGTTCTTACAACTAATTTTACAGATGGAGAAACTAAGGGCCATGTAGGTAAATCGCCTACACTCACATTACAACCTGGAAGCAGAGGGCAAAGCTCAGAATTCAAGTCAGAGGGGTCATCTTCTACTCCACTATCATGTCTCTCATCCTTTGTGGTACTTAAACACTCTAAAGGGTTTCAAGAAAAGAGGAGAAAAATTTCATGCATCACTTCTGAGTTCCTTTCCTAGGCTAAGAGTCTCTGAGTAGCCTGTGTACCATCAGTAGGCCTAAATCACTCTATCTTGCCCAGACTGTCTCTGGTCACCTGGGTTACTGGGGCTCTTTGATAAGAAGTTATGCCTGTGACCACCAGACCTCAAAATCATTAAGTAATGAGATATGAGCTATTACGCATGTGATGGATCGTCTTATTTGGGGTGTAGGATTGTGTGAGAACTTGCCCAAACAGCACTGTTGTTTATTATAGAAAACATCAATAAATACTCTCCAAACTGTCTAAGAAATTATGATGTCCACATATTTGATCATTTTGTTTATACTTCAAAACAAGCACCAGAAACTCATAATAGGTTTGTAAATTTTCTCAGAAACTGGCAACGAAGAGTGAAATTAACTCTCATCTTAGTGTCAGAAAGAAATGGTAATCATTCAAACAGAAGCAAGGCACATCTCCTTCTTAGTCTTGAAATATATTCCAGGAAGTGACCTTTATCAGAACTGGCCTCAATTTCACTCTCCTTCAAAACACTGATCCCATGGTTTCATTTTCCCCTTCACAAAACTGTGATGCCAAAGTTAGGGTAAAGCTGGAGGCGATTCTACTCTGACAATTATTTTCTGCAAATATGACTGGACTAAAGCTTCTTTTGACCTTAACACCTTTGACTAATAAGAAACTAGATTTGTGACATTTTTATAGGGAAAAAAGGGTGGATAAATCATACAAATTGCTTCTAGTCTGTGCATTTGTTTTAAGGGAAGCGGAATGAGAAAAGACTTTCAAATGATTTTATTTTTTTTAATCTGAGAAATATATTTCATATGTCTATCTTCCAAACTCACAAGGCCCGTTAAAAAAGACAAATGGAGTAAGTTACTTCTTGTGTTTGTTTTTGTTTGTTCATCATCTAGCTGGATTTTATTTTAAAGTCGCAGGTAAGGACAATAGGGCAGAAAGGTTTTAGGATTTTTCTTCAGTGAATTCACTGCCCAAGATCTCAGCCTATCTTCATTGTAATCACCAGACTGCATGTTACCTATTTTAATTTTGACACATAAAAAGGGAAAAGATGAGATCAGAATAAAAGGGAAAAAAGAACATCTATAACGTAAACAGAGGAGTCTGGAGGGCTACAGTCCACAGACAAGACTGAAACGACTTAGCATGCATGCATGCTTGCATGCATGGCATAAACAGGGCTTCCCTGGTGGCTCAGATGGTAAAGAATCTGCCTGCAATGCAGGCAACCCAGGTTTGATCCCGGGGTTGGGAAGGTCCCCTGGAGAAGGGAATGGCAACCCACTCTAGTATTCTTGCCTGGAGAATTCCATGGACAGAGGAGCCTGGTGCGCTATGGTCCATGGGGTTACAAAGAGTCTGACAAGACTGACTGACTAACACTTTTGCTTTCATAACATAAACAACCTGTGGTTAATTGCAAAAGACTAACTAATACTTGGGCTTCCCTGATAGCTCAGTTGGTAAAGGATCCGCTTGCAATGCAGGAGACCCTGGTTGGATTCCTGAGTCGGGTAGATCCACAGGAAAAGGGATATGCACTCCCGTATTCTTGGGCTTCACTTGTGGCTCAGCTGGTAAAGAGTCTGCCTGAAATGCAGGAGACCTGGGTTCGATCCCTGGGTTGGGAAGATTCCCCTGGAGAAGGGAAAGGCTACCCATTCCAGTATTCTGGCCTGGAAAATTCCATGGACTCTATAGTCCATGGGGTCACAAAGAGTCGGACATGACTTTCACTTTCAACTAATACTTAGATACATGATGGATATAAATTCAGTTACAAGTAAACATCTTAGGTTTAACCATTGTGGTGTGTGTTCAGTAAACACGTGAAAATGAACTCTTATGTATAATCTTCCTGTTTTCTTCCTTAATGTGGTGTTATAAAAGTGATGGGAGTAGACCTGCTTTCTCTCTGAGCATAAAGAGGTGTACTTGTTGGCCTAGCGCTCCTGGAAAGCATGAAGCTCCACCAGCTTGTATGAAGCAAAATCCAGGAATCAACTCTGTGATTAATTGATTTTTGAACAGAACACATCTTCAGGTTGTTGGCTTTTGCAACCTATACGTTTAATAACAGCCGTGTCACTCATCATCTTTGTTCTGACCTTCTCTTGATTAGGATCCAGGAGCAGCAGATTTCCATCCTCTCTTCCTCTGCTCACCAGACCCCATTCCAAAGGACTGGAGCACTTCAGAAATTCTGCGGGGACCAGTTTCGAGTGCAAACAAAAGCACACATGTGCAGAGCAAAGCCAGCTCACACTTTTCAGTCTGCTGCTCTGAGTGCCTCCACCCCAGGCAAGCGCTGTGCCGCAGACCCCATCAAATATGTGCTCTCGTGGACAGATGGAAAACCCATTAGGAAGTACAGCCAACTCTGTGTTCCCACATTTCCGGGAGAGAAACCACATTCGGTGCAGGAGCAGTGCAAAATCATTAGGGGCAGTGCCTTTAAATCAACTGAACGTCTCATCTCTTCCAAGATATTACACAAGCAAAGCCCATATGGTTAGCCAAAGGCTCTGCCCTACAGCAAAGTACATGCGCTAGGGCTAGACTAAAGACCCAAGCCCACTATGTATTTTTTTTCTATAGCTCTAACTAATTTTTCTTATCTGGAAAATTGTTATACAAATGACTTGCTTTTTAAAAATAGTAACAAAATAGATATTACAAAGCAACTTATAAGAACAATTACAGGTGAATAAGGTGGCAGGGGCAAGTACAATTATAAGGCTTAAGCTGTCTTGAGGGCTTCCCTGATAATTCAGTAGGTAAAGAATCCGCCTGCAATGCAGGAGACCCCAGTTCGATTCCTGGGGCAGGAAGATCCGCTGGAAAAGGAGTAGGCTACCCACTCCAGTATTCTTGGCTTTCCCCTGTGGCTCAGCTGGTAAAGAACCCACCTGCAATGTGGGAGACCTAGGTTCCATCCCTGGGTTGGAAGATCCGCTGGACAAGGGAAAGGCTACCCGCTCCAGTATTCTGGCCTGGAGAATTCAATGGACTACACAGTCCATAGGGTCACAAAAAGTCGGACACAACTGAGCAACCCTCACTTTCTTTTCAGGACATCTTATGAGGGATTATTAGTTTGTCACACATTTTGAAAGTTAACTCAGCATGTCTTATTTTGGGGTGATGTGAGCCAGAAAAAAGTGCCTAACTGTCTCTTGACTTTTTTCCTGGGATCACAGCTAGCAGGGTCAAGAGCTTCCTCATGAAGGAGAGAAGTGCCTTCGACTCCATCTCCCACCTGAGTCCACACGGCCCCTCCCTCAGCCTGCCTGGTGGACCCCCGTCCACACACAGCAGGAGGAGAGATGACCAGAAAGCATCCGGAGAAGTTGTTGCCGCCGTGGCGTGGTTTGCTTTCGTTCTACATTTTAGGATTATTTTGGCCATTATTTCCCCACTGAGGCTTAGTAACCTATTTAGTTTTCCACAAATTAAGATCCCTTAGCTCTTCTTAAATTCACCCTGAGGGGGAACTTAAGGTAATTTCTAATGTACATATTTCACACAAAATTTGCTTCCCAATTGTCCACATGGGGATGTGTGCAAGCTGGACGCTCACCAGCGGCTTTGGCGAGTCCATCAGCTCTTCAGACAAAGCCCACACGTGCTTCCCTCCATGGGTCCCAAAGGGGCTCAGATTTCAGGGCCCAACCACCATTGAATCAGCTCTGACCTTTCTCCCCATAATTATTTTTGTGAAATTTTCAGACTCAAGTGTGTTTGCCTGTGGGCAAAATGCCAGTTATTTTAGGAGTCCGAATAGGGGTGGAAACATATACGTACGTCTCGACAAGGAGAGAAGTAATGTTGACGACTGTAAATGTATGAGGAATAAATCCACAGATGAAAGCATATGCTGGTTTCCAAAGCCACACCACACCTCTTAGGAGTTACTTGAAGGAATTCAGCAGTTGCCTACCTGCATAACTCACGCCCCTAAGGATGTCTTCTTGCTGGGTGGATGGCTCTGCTGTTGGGAAGGTCCCGCCCCAGCATCACACCTGGAGAGTGAAGACCTCACCCGGAGCAGTGACGGGGTCTCACTGGCCATCTTCTCTTTCAGAGCCTGCCGCTGGGAAGGTCACTCTGGCAGTTGGAAGTCAGGCTTTTTACCCAATAATGAAGTAGATTTGATCCAGAAGTGATTCAATCCCCCTATTCCTTCCAGATACAGGTAGGCCCAGTAACCCCCACAGGGGCTAATTAATTAATAGCCCCTTCTTCTCTTGCATAACTGCTAAGGAATTTTGTTTCCCACTGCCTCAGTTCATTTATTCTTCACAGTATGTACTGTGGAATGCACTTCATCACTTGTATTTTTCTTCTCCTATTTTGATATTGATGGTGATCTCAATGTCTTGGGGGAAAAAACTATTAAATTCAATGCTTCTGTTTTTGCCATCATCAAACAGGGGTAAATTGCTCTACTTATAATACAGGGATGCTGCAGTCCTGTAGGCATAGGTGCTGGTCCCGCTTATCTCCTAATCACTCCCTTAACCTCAGACTTTGCTAGCCCAGAGCAGGTCTGCTTGTCCTTCCCTGGACACTGCACTTGCTCTCCCACCAGAGTTGATCCTTTCTTTCTACATGTGTGCCCCAATCTCTGCCTCTGCCTGGCTCTACTCCTTCTTCAAAGTCCCTCTTCACCTCAGGCCTTCTTGACCACCCCCCACAACTTTCTATGACACACAGGACCACACCACACATTGGACACCTACTCCTATGCTGTCTCGGATTATTTGCAACTATGTATCAAGTTGTAACACATTAAAGGGATAATATTCAACTATTTTTGACCTACAACACAGCAGTTAAATATGGTTCCATCTAATATATGCATTTTCTCACCCCAAATACAAATTCTCTTTGCATTTCTAAGGTCTTCAATAAATCCTTACACAGTGTAGGCATTTGCTATTAAAAAGAAATAGACTTGACTATTCTTAAATTGGCAAAATAGAGAATAAGCTTCTATTTTAATTGGAAAATGTATCTTAGCCCATTAATACACTCACCAGGGGTGATCTGGGATGATTCCACCTTGCAAAAATGCCTCACTATCGCCTAAAATGTAAAAATGAAACTTCATGACCCTAGGAGTTATGGTTAGAGACACTTTATAAATATAATAGGCTTTAATAGATTCTACACTTCAAAAAAATCATTCACAGAATTTTTTCACCAATAAATTCTACACTCACTAGAATATATTCAGATTTATTATATAACTGGTTACACAACACAGTTAGAAAAGAACATTAGAATATCACACTTTGTCTGATTACATTGATTCCTCTGTCCCTCTCCCTTATTGCAATATTAATTCTGTGTATAATTCTATTAGTTATCATGATGAACTAAAACTGGATAAGGAAAAGTCTAGTGAAAAAGTATACATAGTTCTAAAGCTAAGATAAAAGTATCCAAAATAAAAGTATCCAAAATAGCGTCATGACTGTTGAATTGAACTCAGTATACTAAGGACAGAATGCAACTGCAACTGTGGAGAAACAGAGAATGGGGCAGCCTATTACTTTGAGTACATCCTTATTGGTAGGCTCAGAGTTATATAAGAAAACAAATTGGCATTTCATCACCTTCTTGTTCTGATGCTGTGGACGGATCAGTGAAGTCCAGATTTCTTTTTCAATGATTCCATTTCTTAGAGCCACAGCTGATGAGTCATGTCTTCAGATCTTAACCCCAAGTGCATTTGTAGTGTTTTAGATTATGTCTTTCATTCATGCAATATCAGAACATATAAAAGGCTTCATGAAGCCAGGTCAATATATATTTTAGGGGAAGAAAAAAGCACGGGGTTTGTACTAATTGTTTCAGATTCACCATTTGTCATTTATAAGTCATTAAATACAAACTGTATAACTTTGGTTTGCATTTTCTTTTAATCTTGAGATAAAGAGAGTTCTGAAGTAGTCTTGATGAATATGGTCCATCCAGGAAAAAAATGGGAAGGCTCACATTTCTTCCATTGGTGGTAGGAAGCCCACTTTCAACTCTCAAGCCCTTTCATGGTCAAGATCACCTTTAAGACCATTTTAAGAAGTTAGACTTTGTCTTCAAAGATCTTCTTCCTTTATGGTCCCAAAACCACAGTCAACTTCAGCTATCTTAATCTTGCTTTTTCTAGGCAGAAAACTAGAATAGTCTTTCTGTTACAAAGTAAACAGAGAGGTCAGAGATATATATGAGATGAAATAATTTCCATAACAACAATAATAGTTAAAAAGCGAAAGATTAATATTTTTAAAAAGCAACAGAAAGGTAATATCTATTAAGCAATGATTGTTTTAAATGGTTTTACCCTGGACTTCCCTGGTGGTAGAGTGGAGAGGAATCCATTTGCCAAAGCAGCGAATACCAGTTCGACCCCTGGTCCAGGAAGACTCCACCGTGTCGCAGAGCATCTAAGCCCCTGCACAACTGCCGAGCCTTTGTTCTCGAGCTGGCGCCCAGCGGAAACTACTGAAGCCCACGCGCCTAGAGCCTGTGCTCCGCCACAAGAGAAGCCCCCACCCTGAGAAGCCCCGGCACCGCAACGAAGAGTAGCCCCCCTCAGCACAACCAGAGAAAGCCCCCGCGCATCAATGAAGACACAGCGCAACCAAGTAAATAAATAATTTTTAAAAACGGTTTTAGCCTGTAGCAGCTGTGTTTCAGGGGTAGGTGTACATCTGTTACTGCTGAGGGTGCCCCCTACTGGTACGAAGAAGCATGTCCAGAGCACCTTTGCAGGCGCGGGGGTGTCTCCAGGTAACACCTGAACCCTGCCTCTCTTGTCTTTTCCTCATCTCTTAAAGACATACAACTTTCTGTTTTTACCTTCACCAAGATCTTTAGTGCACATCCCTCACAAGGTTTTAAAAAAAAAGTATTATAGACATTTAAACATACTTTAAGAAGTTACAGTTGCTGCAGACCTTCAGTGAGTAAATAGCCGACTTTCAGTGTTTATAAAACCTCTAAGACAGAGTCACAGACTGGGTTTTGGCCCTGGTGATATAAATGTGTGGCAACTCACCAGACAGAGCAGCTAAAACTTTTTTTTCCCCCCTATGAGGAATTTGTCTTGATAGAGGCCTCATGGCAGAGTAATTAAAGGAATAACAGCAACAAAATTTTATTTGTTAACTAACAAGGAGTGTTTGGGAATGGATACTAACTCCGTCATTTACCAGCTGGGTGACCTTGGGCAAGTTACTTAACCTTTCTTCTGTTTTCAGTTCCCTTGGCTACAAACCAAGGATAATAATAATATCTGGGTTGCTGTGAGTTCTATGTGGAAAGCAATTATAACAGTGCTGCCTAGCTCAGGATAAGCTCTCCACAACGGTTGGCCAAAGTCAGTTGGAATTCGGTATAGTTGGGCACCAGGCTCCCTTCCAACATGCTGGCCCTGCTCAGAGCGTGACAGAGGTTCACCTGCCCCAGCACTGCTGTTCATCTGCACTGACCGGCCTCTCTGTCGTTCTAGGGCACTGGCTCTTGAACCCAAACATGCATCAGACTCGTTTGGACGGCTTGCCCAATACGACTGCTGGGCCCCAGCCCCAGAGCTTCCGGTCCAATACGGTTGGGGCCTGAGAATTTGAATTTCTAGTAAGTTCCCAAGGGATGCTGACCCTGATGGTCTAGGGACCCCACTCTGAGAACCACTCTTTTAGAGTAATGGTTTCAATCCTGGCTGTACTTTAGATCACCTGGGCAGCTAGAAAATCCCACTGCCAGGGCCCTCAGAAAAATTTGTTAATAAATCAGAGTCTTTGAGAGTAGGGCTCAGCCATCATGTTTTTTGAGCTCTTCAGGTGATACCATTATACAGCCAAGTTTGAGAACCACAGCTCTGTACCATACTATGCTGCTGACATGGATGAATTTAAGTGATGAAGTTATCTTAAAGATAAAGACATTGAAGTCTGGTGCAGTGTTTCCCATTGGCATTCTTGCTATAAATGCTGAACTACTGGATCCATCTTTTGGGGTGGGAATTTGCATTTTAATAAGCACCCCAAGCATCCCTTTTACACATTCAGTTTTTTTTATCTCCCTGAAGACACACAGCCAATAACTGGTGGAGTTCTCACTGCCTGGCTCTGACGTAAGCCGCCAGAAGTGCTGTTATTATGTAAGAGAGACAGGTCTGCTTTTAGTCTGTGTTTAAAATTTTTCTCTGAGCTTATCCACTCAGGGAAGGACCTTATATATTTATAAATGCTGTACTTATATACTAACTACCTTTATACACGCAGCAGGCTCTGTGACAGGAGCTGAACCAATAATGAATCCCATTCAATGCTACTTAGAGGCCACCTTTATTTCATTCACCCCCACTAAGATCTGAACCTCTAAAGGAAAAGTTAGTTAAGGACACAGCTGTGGAATCAGACTGCTTGCTTCCTTCTACCACTGATAACTATGCCACCTGCAGCAAGTCACCTAGCCTCTCTGTGTCCCAGTTTCCTCAGCTGATTTGAGGAATGGTGATACAGTACCAATGATACAGGATCATGGTGAGGAGAACTGTGTTAATCCACAGAGAAGTACTTTGAATGGGGTCTGGCCGTGAGTGTTTATTAATGCTTTCTATTATGATATTTACTGCTACTGTTATCTGCACAGCAGACCTAAATGCTTGAAGAAGCAGTTTATCAACTTAAAGGCTGTTTTATACAGAATACACTGCAGAAAGTCTATGAAACTAAAACATGCACACTAGAAAGAACATTTGAAAAAAAAAAAAACACTGCATGGAGTGGAGAAGAAAATCACTAGAGTTATGTGTTCTTCTTGGAACATTTGTATATATAAATTCAGGAAAGCATTTCTCCTAGCACAACTGGGTTCTACAGTAAAAACACTATGTTTCTGTGATGGTCCTCCAGTTGGACCAGTCTGCATGGAGGAGCTTCTGAGGAAGAGAATTCTGGCTTAATTTTAAAAGTAGAATGACTTTGGTTACTTAAAAGGGGGAAAACAGGCAGATTTATCAAAATTATAATATGCCCATTACATAATTTTACTCACAGACCTGGTTTTGTTGAATGTGGTATTTTTTACTTTTGCCTTGTTCTGGAACTTCAATCTGCTAAATAGATTAGTGAAATGTCAGTCAGCACAGCCAGAGAAGCGAGCACACAAATAATCTATTTAACCAGCACATTTCTCCTTCCACGATAATCCTCTTAATGGTCCCGAAGGCTGCCAGTCAGCAGGACACCTGCTCGTCATCTGCACAGTCCCCCTTCGTTTGCAAGTATCTCAGCGTTTCAGAAATTGAGTCCCCGAAAGTGAAGTGAAGCTTAATGTTTAACGTTGGTGGCTGCCTATGGATTTTGTGATTTAACACAGCTTTTAAAAGGACTTCACACAAAATGAACTCCTAAATCCAGAAATAATCCACAGAGCTCCAATCCATATGCTGAACCAAAGCCAAATGGGGCTCTGATTAATCAAAAGGCATCATTAATCAAGAGAAGAATCAAACTGAAGTTTAAGGCACTTGAATATACCTCATGCACATAAGGTAAACCTAATATAACAGTCAGGGGCCCAGCAGAAAGCAGATGGCTTACTCCCAGGGTAACTGAGGGAGTTTTCTACAATGAACTGCTTAATGGAGGTGTGGGAAGGATTGAAGTGCACCAGTGAAAGGGTGTAGTGAGTGAAGAGGAGCTGGGGTGGGTGTGGGTTCTCACCACTTCTGGGTCTGAAGGGGTGAGGGGAGCAGCTGGTATTGGAACCGGAGTGGCCGAAGCAGCAGGTAGGAGAAGTCGCTTCAGGAGCCATGGCCCTGAGCCAAGGACTGGGCCAACCGCACAGACCCGGCAGGGACAGAGTTGGAGAAATAAATACCCTGGTCTCCATTTCCTCCCACCTCACTGGGTTTCCCCAGGGGTGACCCCGGTTGGAAGCTGGAGGTCAGAGGGTAAGGTCATAGCACACCAAGGTTAGTCTCCTAGCCAGGGTTTAAGGTAAAGGACTCTTAGACTTTTCTTATATTGGGTTGGCCAAAACAGTCATTCAGGTTTTTCCAAGCATACTGAAAAACCTGTAAGAATTTTTTTAGCCAGTCCAACAGAAAAAGAAAAGAACTACTATTAAAGAACTATGCATTCAGTGCATATCTCAGCTTATCACTCTATCATCCTAAAAGTCTCTTTCCTAACTGCTTTTCTTTTCCAATGAATACACTCCTTGACTCTGGATTCCCAGCTTCTAGCCACTATATATGGTAAATATGCTGCTGCTGCTAAGTCACCTCAGTCGTGTCCAACTCTGTGCAACCCCATAGACGGCAGCCCATCAGGCTCCCCCATCCCTGGGATTCTCCAGGCAAGAACACTGGAGTGGGTGGCCATTTCCTTCTCCAGTGCATGAAAGTGGAAAGTGAAAGTGAAGTCGCTCAGTCGTGTCTGACTCTTAGCGATCCCATAAACTGCAGCCTACCAGGCTCCTCCGTCCATGGGATTTTCCAGGCAAGAGTACTGGAGTGGGGTGCCATTGCCTTCTCCATATACGGTAAATATAGGCATCAGTAAATGATAGAATGAGGGGGTGAATTAATTAAGTTGCTTATTATTCATGAGATCATGTCCCCCTATATAGAGCAGGACATTACAAAATAAATGGGATAAATAACATGGTACTGCAAAAGAGGATTATTTTTTAACTATGATTAACTTAATTTTTCTGTAAAATATATTGCTTTGAAGGATACATAGGACTTCCTTTAGGTTAGTATTCTCAATAGAGATGTTCATATATTTGCAGCCTATCTCAATAGTTTTAAAAAATCATTATTAGGTCTTGATAAATGAGAAAGTAATGTTCTGATGGCTTGTGTCTTGTTATTTTATCATTTTACAGCATTACATGATAATAAGTAGTCTTGTGCAATGAAATACAGAAGTTGGGGGAAACTTCTTGGAATTTTTCTCTCTCCTAGTCTCCTTCCCTTCCTTCTCCCTATGTAAAAATAAAACACACTAGAATTGTTCAGCAATTTCTGATATAGTTTGTTTCCGTGACTTATTTCAGTAGGCTTTTTATATTTTATATACCAGGGTGATAAAGTTGGGGGGGGGGGCGGAGTTAATCCTTTTTTCATAATGCAGGATTCCTGCACTCTCTCTCTCTCAACAGAGAGTTTCTGCTGATAGCATAACCCTTCATTCCTTCCCCTCTGGCTCTCTGAAACTGTCCTCCCGCTGTGCTCAGACCATTCTTGTGATGGTTTTACTGTCAGCACCTTTTCTGTTTTCTGAACTGGACAAGCTACGCAGAGGCTGCCGATCCCGGGACATCAGATGGCACTGCCCTTGGTGTTTCCCCTTCTCATCACATAACAGAAAGACACTTCAAAGCACCCAATGGCCTTTTACACTGTCTGATCTCGCCCCAAATGAAAGAGGAGTGGAGAGAGAAATATATATAGTTATGGTAACTGGGGAGGGGATAGGAGGTATGAGGCAAGTTGGAATCAGAAGTCCACCTTGTTCTTTGCCATTTTTCAGAAAACCAATTTAGAGATTCAGACCCACTGTTAAGTAAACCTAAGGAAAAATTATACGAACTAATAAAAACAAACTAGGTATAGACTATTTTAAAAATAGTTTTCCAATTCAGAAAATATTTACTAGCATATTTCTGATAACTCTCATGTATTCAGATTATGGTTCAATATATAAATAATGATAATTATAATGACGATAATACACTTTCAGAAGCTCCTTAGGAATGAAAGTGAAAGTCACTCAGTCCTGTCCAACTCTTTGTGATCCCATGGACTATATAGTCCATGAAATTCTTCAGGCCAGAATACTGGAGTGGGTAGTCTTTCCCTTCTCCATGGGATATTCCCAATCCAGGAATCAAACCAGGGTCTCCTGCATTGCAGGCGATTCTTTACCAACTGAGCTATCAGGGACGCCCGTACATCCTGTATGCAGGGAATACACACACTACACAAAATCCACCTGCTTTCTTTTCTTGGTGTCTTTTAGATTTCTTTACATAGCAGAGATTGCTCTTAGCCTACTCCATTATTCATTCTGTTCTTTCTTAGTAGTAACATCCACATTTATTTGGAAAGACAACATACTCTGCAAAAAGACTACATTTGCCAGACTTCCTTACAGCTGGGTGGGGACCTGCGATGTGACTAGCTCTTGGACAATGAGCTATAAGCAGAAATTCTGTGTGGGACTTCTGAGACTCCTCATTAAAGAAAAAAGGTGAGTGCATCTGCATACTTTCCTTTTACTTGTTGTCTAGAATGTGCATGTAATGGCTGGATCTCCAGCAGTCATCTTGGGCATGAGGTAAAAGCCACACACTGAAGATGGCAGAGCAGAAAGATCTCTGGTGACACCATGAAATCACTATCACAGCCCCATTCTGCCTGCTTCTGGGCTTTTAGATGCGATAGAAACAACTTTTATCTTGTCCAAAACACTTATTTTGTCTTCTTTTGTCTTTTGTTATTGGCAGTCAAAACTACGCCTAACTAATGTATTTTATTTTCTGATAAAATAATCCTTTAATTTTGTTCTAGTTAAAAGTAGAAAATATTTTAAAAAATCAATTTAGGTTTTTGTATAAGAGCACAGCTCTAAGAATAATGTTACACGATTTTCTCTTTTCTGGTTTTTCAATTAATACTGTCTTAAGAATTTAACACTTTTTTTTTGCTGCATGTCTACATTTTTCTTTTGTACATTCATTTGACTTCAAATCTTAATCATCTCTTCATAAGTGGTTCAAGCCTTAACCTTTGAAACCATTGCCTAAAGCTAACTAAGCTAATTAACTCTAAGTTAGCACTAAATTTCTTCTTTCACTTCTTCCTTCTTACCAGGATAAAACAGTACTATTTAATCTCTCAAGGGACCATCTGCTTTATTTATGGGGTTCAGTTAGTTACAGTTTTCTCAGTTTTTCTTTCCCTCCCCGGATTCTACAATTATAAAATCTTAGAATTTATTTTGCCTTGTAAATTAGAGACCTCTGCATTTTGGTCTATGAGACTTCTATAAGTGATAGGTGTCAATTCAGGCTTTATATGTTTTGCCTAGAAAATGAGTAAATGTCACAGTGTAACATTTATATGGTTACTTTAAGCTCCATAAAATGACTTGTTCTTATCAACTGTGCTTTGCAAGGAGATCCAGTCAAAGTTCAAAGAGATGATCTGCCTTTTCTATCTCCTTTCCAGGGTCCCATTCTACCCAGGGGTTTGTATTAATAGATGAAATTCCAGACTAAAATGTGGACTATTCCTACAACATTCTCTTGAAATGTGAACTATTCCAACAGCATCCAATTTTCAGAGGAAAAATCTTAACTTCTTTCTAAGAACCAACATAAGGAAAGAAATAAAGAGTTTGTGAAAATAAAACTTGATGGATATTTGGATAAGGCAATACAAGTTTTATTGACTACCATGCTGATTTTGCTATCAGTCACCAGGATAAATTATAGATTTTAATTTGCATGCAAATCTATGGAATATGATGGTGTGGTTGTTTTTCTTGAAAAATTTAAATAGATTACTACCTCCTCCTATTGTAGAGAAGTCTTTTAGATAGTTATTGTACAAGTATTTCCTGCATCAAGTAGCTTACACTTTATCGAACCACATTTGAGAGCACTTCTCCCTTTTAATGGGGCTTTATTAATTACTTTTGTCTCTCTCTGTCTGTCTCTCTATACACACATATATATAAAATGATATATGATATATTTAAGTTTATACATATTTATCATATACATATATTTAAATTGAGGCCTAAGGGGGTCCATCCTCCATAGGAGGTTAGATTTTATTATGCTTTAAAAAAAAAAAAAAGCACCCTTGATTGTTTTATTGGTATGATTTGCTATTCTCTAGTACATTTTGAAGTGTTCCAACACCAAGGGGCAGTGAATTTTATCCTCCCTGGGAAAATATTTTGAGTTCTAGAAGAAAGAAAAGTAAGCGTAAAATGCAACATTTTTCTGAGGAAAAAAGCTGCAAAGTCAAGTAAAGATCAGTGTTAAACTAAAGGTATTATCCACCCTCTTATAATACACTAAAATTAAAAACATTAGGAAAAGTTTTTAAATATTTTCTGTTGTATTTTTAAAGCCCAGTGTGTTATCCTACAAGAGAATTATGTTTGTAAATGTCATTTTAAAAAAATCAAACTGTACTGTCTTACTTGGGACAAGCTTGTATCTTGGTGGTGACAAGGCAAGTAGAAAGTTTAGAATCTCAGGAACTCTCTTTACAGCCCCAGCACCAACACTTTCAATGAATAACTAGGCCTTTATTGAAGATTTGGAGACAAGAAAAATAAATTTTACACTGAGAAAAAATTATAGCCTCGAGAGCTTCTTTTATTCGATGGCTTCTCCAAACTGCTAAAGGCATTTTAATTTGGACAGTGGAAGTATCAAGAAGCTGTGAGTTCTATCTAGAGACAAAATTTCAGAGCTTATTTAAGCTCATACCTGCCATGCTGATTCTGTCTATGTTGTTGCTTTTATGGTAAATCTGGAATCTTCCATTTGGGAGAAGGCAGAAATACAAGGATACAGAGTAGAGTGTTAGCAAGTTCTCAGCAATCCAAGGATAACTGGCTTCTCCCTGGGAAATTGGCTTGAATTCTGAAGACTGAGCTCCCAGAGAGCTGAGAAGCTCACTTCTGGGTAGTTGGGTTCGTCCCTGGATTTGAAAGACCTTGATGCTGGGAAAGATTGAAGGTGGGAGGAGAAGGGGATGACAGAGGATGAGATGGTTGGATGGCATCACCAACTCGATGGACGTGAGATTAAGCAAGCTCTGGGAGTTGGTGAAGGACTGGGAAGCCTGGCGTGCTGCAGTCCATGGGGTCGCAAAGAGTCAGACACAACTGAGCAACTGAACTGAACTGAACTGGAAGGCCAGACTTGCTGCTGGCCCGGGGAAATTCATCAGTGGAGTTTAGTGTCAGCTGATGGTGGAAACAAACACAGACACAGATAAAAGCACTCACCATTTCTGGGTTCTCTGCAGCTTGCTTTACCATCTTTTCTGAGATCATCTTTTTCAAGCAGCTACTTAGCAAAAAAGCCTAAGAAACCCAGAAATAAAGAACTCTTTCAGTTAAAGACTTCATTCTCTTCCCTCTTCATACTGAGAAGCAGGTTTTGTGCCCTGTCCTCCAAAAGTATGCTTTTAAGAATTTAGAGTTCTTTGACTTTCATTAATTTCATAAGCTGTAACCAGCAAGTAACCATAAATTTTCTCAATTACAGGGATATACTTGCAGTAAATTTTTTAAAAGATAGATTAAAAATGACTAGGATCTCTATTTAACTGTATACATAATGATTGAGAGATCTATTAGTAGGCATACATATTAACCTGTTTGAAAGGCTATATTAGCACCTTATGGCTCTTACTGAACTGAAGACAAAATTAGTCATTTTTCTTCCTTTTTTAATTTTCCTGGTATTTTTAGTCATTCATTGTTGAGATTGACCATTGCCCCTAACACCACCTGTGGCTTATCATTGGCTCATCACTGCTAGTGGCAAGACACACGTCATACACATCTTGGTGCACAAAAGCTGGGGTTTTCCTTTCTCTAGGAACTTTATCCCATGTGCCAAACTTAAGGTTCCGCTGTGACTTCCTTTTGCTCCTTTCCCACAGATGTTTCCCCCCCTCTTTTTCCTGTTCTCAACTCTTGGACTGTTCATTTCTCATTCAGCCCCACTGAGGTTTCAGACAACACGAGCTCAAAGCTTGAGGCTAGAGAACTTTAGCATAAATTTGTGCTCAAGGATGGTCCCTGAACTTGGGGGTGAGGGGTTGACAGAGAGGGGGAGAGGGGAGAGGGAGGGAAAGTTCAGCTTATAGTGGCAGCTGATGTAGAGAGCTTTTGGAGGACGGGATACAGAAAGCAGAACTAGAGGGCGAAGGGGCTACATAGAGGGGGCATTTCAAAGTTTTACAGAGCTGGGTTGCATTTTATTTAAGCAGAGAGAAAAGAGGGGAAAGAAAGGGCTGCCACCAATAAAGAAAAGAGTCACGGATGTGAGGTTTATACACAGAAACAAATCTTCCTTCCTGCCTCAGCGAAGAACGAGCCCTGTTTATCTGTGCATGTGTCACCTATGCGACATCAGGGTACGAAATAGGTAAATGACAGCAAACCCTGAGCCGATGCAGCTAGGAGGGGTGTTTAATGGTGTCCCACAAGGTGCAGACTGATTCCATGGGCCTATACAACGTACTGAAGCCCATGTGCCTAGAGTCTGTGCTCGGCAACAAGAGAAACTGCCGCAGTGAGAAGCCAGAGCACCGCAACGAAGAGTAGCCCCTGCTCCCTGCAACAAGAGAAAGCCCAAGGGCAGCAACAGAGACCCACCACAGCCAAAAAGTAAAATATGAATAAATCAATAAATCTTACTGTATGTATATAAAGGGACTAAGCTTCCATTTAAAGGGTCCAGGAAAAAGTCGGGCCAAGCCCGCTTTTTGTATTTGCAAGGCACACAAACCACATTTCTGCCTTTTGCGGAAGTAGCCCTTGGGTGCACATCGATAAATCCACACTCCAAAGAAAGTAAGACCTGACTAGGACTCTTTTCAAAGGATGTTTATTGCACCTCTCCTTAGTGGCTTAAACTCATTTGTACAGACTAGATTAAAAGACCATAATAAAATTTAACTACCGCACTTAGCATTCAGAGGGAAGGGGGTGGTTTCGCTGCCAAAATCTCTCTGTGTGTTTCCACGTGACTGCAGATCTTGCCTCAGCAAACCATCCTATCACTTCCCTAAGGATGTTTTATATTTAAGGTGAACCTGGGGGACCATTTCTTCAACCTGGGATTTTAATTTAGTACTTTGTTTTTCAGAGGACATGGATATCTATTATCTCTTGATCAGAACTGTACTAGTGGAGAGTTAAAACTGAGCTTTGGTTGCCTAAAACTGGAATGCTGCATGGAACACAGAACTGAATGTGATCACCAGGCGCAGTGGTAAAGAATTCGCCTGCCATTGCAGGAGACGTGGGTTCGATCCCTGGGTCAGGAAGATCCCCTGGAGGAGGGCATGGCAACCTGCTCTAGTATTTTTGCCTGGAAAATCCCATGGACAGAGGAGTCTGAGCAAGTGAGCCTGAGCACGCACACCAGGTACTCAAGTTGAATATAATGTTGATGCAAAGATTACTTTGATATTTTGGTTTTGTTTTAGAACACTTTCAGGTTTGACTCCAAATTGAAATAGTTTAAGTTAGCTAAGTAAAAAAGAATTTCCAATTGGATCTGGCATATAGAAAATTAGATTTTTAATGGATTTTTTATTTAAAGTATTTCACATTTACTTCGGATTTAACTATTGCTACCCAAAAGCCTTTGTCCCTCCTTCCCTAGTAACAGAACCCTGATTTGAGAATGACAAAGTACCCAGCTCTAGGCAATGACTCATGCTTATCCTAAGTTATGATATCCTGGTTATGAATCCTGTTCCTCTATGATAAATGCTTGCTTCCCAGATTCCCTTGAAGCCAGACTCCCTTGAAGCTAGGAGTACTCATGTGACCCAGTTCTGGCCAGTAAGACAAAATGGAAAGTCTACTGGGGAGTGGAGGGGTGGTTCTGAGGTATGACTTTTGCTTTTATCTACTTGGAAAAGGCCAAAAGAATTATAGGGATGCCAACATCTCCCTCTAGTATTCTTACTAAGTGAGATGATAAAAATTTGTATTGTATAAGCCAGAGGCTGGCAAACAAATCTCACCCCATCCACTTGTGTTTATAAATAAAGTTTTATTGGAACACAGCTATACCCATTTGTTTATATATTGTCTGGGGCTTCTTTTGTGCTACAACAATAGAGTTAAGTAGTTGCAACAGAGAACATATGAGCCTAAAAACCTAAAATGTTTACCATCGTTGATTCCTCGAGAAGTTAACTAATTCATGGTCTAAGTCACTGATAGTTGAGTCTTCTGTTACTTGGTAAATAAATTTATTTCTAATATATAGTAAAGCTTTGGTGACGAGTAAAATAAAACAAGTCTGAGAGCCGGCTCACTGGAAAATACCCCGATGCTGGGAAAGACTGAAGACAAAAGGAGAAGAGGGAAGTAGAGGATGAGTTGGTTAGATGGCATCACCGACTCAATGGACACAAGTCTGAGCAAACTCTGGGAAACAGTGAAGGACAGGGAAGACTGGCGTGCTGCAGTCCTTGGGGCCGCAAAGAATAGGACCTGACTTAGCAACTGAACAACCACAAAATAAAACAAAACCAAAACAAATAAATGGTATTACAGGCCTAAGAGCGCATGTGTGGCATACTCTACTATTCTGCTCCACTTGGGTTAGGGCAAGGTGCTTTGTCCACCCCAGCATGCAAGACAGCATTTAGCACTGAAGGTTTTCCTGCTCTGCCCTGAGAACTTACCTGTTTGGTGTAAATAACAAACCACCGCCAGTGACTATCCTCGCAGTACTGAAATCTGAGCTCTAAGTTCTGGTTGAGAGTTTGCTGTGGCCCATCCGTATCCAGCAGAGTCCCCTACAAAGGAAAAGATATTGCTTGACATTCAGCAGGAATTTAAATGGCTCTGATGTGCTGCACAAAATATCAAAACAGCTGAGAATATCCCTATTCCCAAGGCGCTATCAGTCTTTTGGGGAGCCATGAAAGTACAATAAATCATCATAGTTCGATATAAGTATTATAAGGGAAGCAAACAGGTCTATGGAAGTGAACAGGATGGACATCTAATCCAGACTAGGAGTTAAAGGAAGTTCTGGTGGGGCGAGAGTGGAGGGAGGGTGTTATCTGAGCAGAAGAAGAAATTATCCAAGTTTGTTGTGTGGTTTTTTGAGGGGAGGGGGTGTGGGGGTAACCAGTGGTTCCTGGAAGAAGACAAAATAAGTGCAGATGCATGAGGGGGCCTGGAACGCTGGAGTGTGGCTGAACCGTTTGCTGTGATGGATGGG
Source organism: Cervus canadensis (assembly GCF_019320065.1). Classification (NCBI taxonomy): domain Eukaryota; kingdom Metazoa; phylum Chordata; class Mammalia; order Artiodactyla; family Cervidae; genus Cervus; species Cervus canadensis. Next base: position 60,358,963 of record NC_057397.1, on the reverse strand, counting down.
GGCTGAGAGAGGAAGGGCAGGGCCAGAGCCCGGAAGCCTGGTAGGAAGCACCTGTGATTTTTGCTTTACAGCATCGATCACTTTTTCTTCTGGTACTAGAGTTTCAAATTCCCTTGGGAAAAACCTTTCACTGTGGCTCTCAAGCTACCACAGTCAGGAAATGCTGCCCTCTTGGAGGGTGGCACGTGACCCAAGCTCAAGACAACTAAATAAATACTCTGGGTCTCTCATTCGATTCCAGGGCAGAAGGATCCAAAGAGCAGGTCCTGATAAAGAATCCCTGTTTTCTAGAAATCTTGAGCTCCTCAGGTTCCTGGTTATCCTGAGCCTCTATTTCAGTCTTTTTTTTTTCTTTTTCACCCTTTCCTTTAAATCAGTGGATTATCTCATATCCCTCTAATAAATCCTTCCCCCCCCCCCACCCCCACTAGAGCCAGAAGTATTGGTTTCTACTATTTGCTACCAAAAGAGCCCTGGCTGTTACAGGTTTTACAAGCTAAGTGGAGGAGTCTGAACTTTATCTTAAGGGCAACAGGCCATTTGTCAAAAGATTTTAAAAGCTGAATAATAACACAAATTTGTATTTTAGAACTATGGGTCTGGTAGCATCAATGTAAAAAATGAACTGAGAAACAGCTGTTTTCAGACATAGAACAGCAGAGAATGCAGAACTGTCAACCCTGAGAAGCAGAAAACAAGAAAAGTGAGCCCTGTAGTCACCCAGTTTACTGCCTGGAGGAGTTTCCAAGATTCAGTACAGGGAGGGAAACCCAGAGTCCAGGGGTCTTGCTAAGTTGGTGAGAAAGAGACAAAACTCTGTGAAGTGGTGGTTAGAATTTATGGGATGGAAGACTAAAGACGAAGGTCTTACATAGAGCAAGAGCTCCAGAGAGCACTTTTCAAATCTTTTGGCTAAATAATGATTTGTGCATGTGTGGGAGATGCACAAATTTGCATCTGGGAAGTCTGCAGAAAGAACCACTGAAAAGCAGCAGGTTGAACAATTCCAAAAGCTCTTAAACCAGCCTGGAAATAATTTCTATCAACCAGAGTAGAGATAACATAATAAACAAGACTCAGAGAGTTCTAAGAATGGCAGCTATTAAGTAAAGTACTAAATTAGTCCTCCAGACTGCTCTTGACTTGCCCTAAGAAAGCTTAAAAGCAAAGTCTCAAAAAAATAAAACTAATTACAAGTAATTAAATTGTGTGACAGAACAAAATCCAATTTTCTTTAAAGGAATACAATAAAATCCAGCATTCAACAATGTAAAATTCACAGCGTTTGGGATACCATAATAAATTACCTGGTGTGCAAAGTATGAGATAAGTGTACTCTGCAAACAGGAGAAAAATCAATCAATAGAAATGTCAGAGCTGATGGAATTAGTAGACCACAATATAAAAACAGTTATTTTAAATATGCTCCATAAAATCAAAAATTTAGAAAAAATAGCATGATAAGGAGAGAAATGGGAGATATAAAAAAGACCTTAATGGACTTTCTAGAGATGAAAAATAATGTATAATAGTAGAAATAAAAATATAATGGATGGAAAGATGCACATTAGTTGCTACAGAAGATTGATGACCTTGAAATCATGACAACAGAAACTACCCAAAATTAAGCACAGAGAGAAAAAAAGACTGAAATAAAACCACAGTGAGATACCACTTTACATCCATTAGAATGGCCATATTTAAAAAAGAAAAAAAATCAGATAATAACAAGTACTGGCAAGGATATGGGGAAATTAGAATCCTCTTATGCTGCTGGTGGGGATGTAAAATGGAGAAGACACTGTGAATGACAGTCTGGACTTTCCTCAAAAAGTTAACCATAAAAGATAATCACTATGGTAGAATTAACAGCAATTCCACTCTTCGGTATATACCCAAGAGAAATGAAAACCTATGTCCACATTAAAAAAAAAAAAAAAAACTTATGCACAAATGTTCATAGTAGCATAATTCATAACAGTCAAAAGGTAGAAACAACCATCGATGGATAAGTGGATATATCCATACAATGGAATATTATTTGACCATAAAAAGGAATAAAGTACAGATATATGCTAAAACAAGGATGAACCCTGGAAACATTATGTTAAGTAAAACCATCAGTATGTCTTTTTTTAATTGTTCAACCTGCTTTTGGAATTGTTCAACCTGCTGCTTTTCAGTGGTTTTTCTTCCCCAGACTTCCCAGATGGAAATTTGTGCATCGCCCACACATGCACAAATCATTATTTAGCCAAAGGATTTGAAAGGTGCTCTCTGGAGCTATTGCTCTATGTAAAACCCTTGTCTTTACTCTTTTATCCCATAAATTCTATCCACCACTTCACAAATTTTTATCTCTTTCTCCTCAACTTCGAAAGACCTCTGGTCTCTGTTTGGGTATCCCTCCCAAAAAAACAGTCACAAGCACCATGTATGATTCCATTAATATGCTAAGTTCAGAACAGGCAAATCTATAGAGGGAGAAAGTAAATTAGTGGTTTCTGAGGCCTGGTGGCAAAGAAATAACAAACAAAGGGTATGGAGCTTCTTTCTGAGGCATTCTAAAATTGATCGTGGTGATGGTTACACAACTCTGAATATAGTGAATGCTACTGAGTTGTACAGTTTATATTGTGTGGAATGTGAATAATATCTTGATAAAGCTGTTACAGAAGAAGAGAATGATGATGTGGTATTGGTAGAGGGATCTAGGCCTCCCTCTGCGTGTCTACACAAAGATCAATGGAACAGAACTAGACCCACACAAATGTGCCCACCTGATTTTTTAACAAAGATACGACAGCAATTCAATTGAAGAAAGATAGCCTTTGCAACTAATGGTCCTGGAGCAACTGGACGTCAATTTCACACCTTACATGAAAATTTACTCAAAACAGCTCATGGGTTTAAATGTATAACCTATACCTATGAAATCTTTAGGGGGAAAAAAAAAACACCCTGAGAAAAACTCTTCAGGATTTAGGGTTTGGCAAAGAATTTAGACTTGACACCAAAACACAATAAAGACACTCAGCTTCATCAAAATTAAAGTCTTTTGTTCTGCAAAAGACCCTGTAAAGAGAATGAAAAACTACAAAGTGAGGGAATATACTAGCAAGCCACATGTCCAAAAAAGGACTAATATCTAGAATGTAAGTGCTCTCAAAACTCAATAGTAAACAAAAAATCCAATTGGAAAATGGGAGAAATTATGAAGACATATCACCTAAGAAGATACCCAGATGGTAAATAAGCACATGAAAAGATGTTCAACATCTTTAGCCATGAGGGAAAGGCAAATTAAAATCACAATTGAATACCAATACACACTTATCAGGATGACTAAATAAAAACTAATGACAGTACCAAATGCTGATGAGAAAGTGGAGAGACTGGCTTGCTCATACATCGCTGGTGGGAACGTATAATAAATTGGCACAGCTCCCTTGAAAACAATTTGGCAGTTTCTTAAAAAATTAAACTTCCAGCAATTGCACTCCTAGGCATTTATCCCAGAGAAATGAAAACTTGTGCTCAGACAAAAACCTATAAGTGAATATTTATAGACACTTTATTCATAATAGCTAATAACTGGAAACAACCAGATATCTTTCTTTGGGTGAATGTTTAAAAAAATTGTAGCTATTCTATATCATGGAATACTGTTCAGCTGCAAAAAGCAACAAACTATTGCTATATACACACCAAGCTGAATGAATTTCCAAAGAATTATGCTGAGTAAAAAAAAAATCCCAAAGACTACATACTGTGTGATTATATTCATGTAACATTCTTTTATTTTTTAAGGTAACAAATTCCTTGTTTTTACTTATGTTTACCTCCTAAACAGTCAATTCTTGTTTACACTAGCTGTGATCTATAGTTACCATAAACACTGCATTAGTGAGTTCTGACACACAGTCCAAGGGGAAATATAGGTTTAGGCTGTTGTGAACCTCTGGTCACAATGTCTTCACCAACTGACCGATGCATAACCTTGTTTTATGTGTGTGTGTGTGTGTTTTCTAACTGAGATTATAATTGGTGTGCAAAAAAACTGCACATATTTAATGTACACAATTGAAGAGTTTGGACATATGCATAGCCATGAAATGATCACCACAATCAAGTCATAAATATATCCATTACTTCCAAAAGCTTTATATAATATTCTTAAAATGATACAATATGAAAATGGCAAACAGATTAGTGTTGCCAGGGGTTCAGGAAGGATGAGAGTGGGAGTAAGTGGATACAGCTATAAGAAGCCAACATGAAGGATCCTTGCGACGATGGAAACGTCTTGACTCTTCATTGTAATCAATGTTAATAGCCTGAGTGGTGATACTGTACTCTGGTTTTGAAAGATGTAATAATTGAAGAAAAGTGTGTAAAGTGTATGCAAAATCTCTGTACCATTTCTTTCAACTACATATGAATCTATAATTATATCAAAATTATTAAAAAGTAATTAACTGTTGAAAGCAAAAATAATTATAACACAGTATGAGGTTTATAATATATGTAGAAATAATGTATGGCAACAAACACCACAAAGGACAGAGGGGCAAACAGAGGTACACTGTTGTAAGGTTTTTAAACTTTTTGTGAAATGATGTAATATTCAAAAGTAGACTGTAATAAGTTAAAAAGATGTATATTAAATACTCTTAAGTAACCATAAATTGAAAAGGTGTGGCTAAAAAAACAATGGAACAAATGAATGTCTAAATAATAAAATAATCTATAGAAGACAAGAAGGAAAAAACTAACAAAATTTAAAGAAATGGACAAATCTACGATTATATTTGAAGATTTTAACACTCCTTACAATAGCTGATAGAACAAGTAGAAAGAAGTGTGTAAGGATAGAGGAGACTTGAACGTCATTAACCACTTGACTTAATTGATATTTCTAGGGTTAGAGTTAGGGCAACATATGCATTCTCAACAGTGGCAGCATCTACAGTCTTCTCAAGTGCACGCTGAACATTTCAAGATATACTGAACGTTGGCCACAGAACAAGTTCCCATAAAGGGACTGAAATCATATGATTTTTCCTTTTGACCCCAAGAGGGAAAGAGTGGGGCAGTGAGAAGGGTTAGGAGGCTGCGGGATTTCATCCAGGCAGCAAATGTTGAGATCAATACGTGAGGTCAGAGAGAAAAGGAGAATCTTGAAGGTCAGCAGTGCCATAGGATGATGTGAAGAGCCGACTCACTGGAGAAGACCCTGATGCTGGGAAAGACTGAAGGCAAAAGGAGAAGGGGCCGGCAGAGGATGAGATGGTTAGATAGCATCATCGACTCAGTGGACATGAATGTGAACAAACTCCAGGAGACAGTGAAGGACAGGGAAGCCTGGTGTGCTGCAGTCCATGGGGTTGCAAAGAGTCGGACATGACTTAGCAACTGAACACCACCACCACCATTAGTGTCATAGAACAGATAGGTCTGCATCAGCAATTAAAAATGTAAGATAAGAGAGAAGTTAGGGATAATTTCAAGATTGCTGGTTTGGCAACCAGGGGTGGTGGTGGAAGTCCCATTTATCAAGATAGGGAACATAGGAGGAAGAACCCTAGGTTGGGCATATGGAAAAGGATGCGTCCAGTTTGGGGAAAGGCTGAGTTTCAGGTGTCTGTGAATCACTTGGTGAAGATGTCAAGAATTCGGTAGGAAATACTGGACCTGTTGACAGTCATCTGGGAAACTGACTTCAGGAGATAAGTAGAGGAGAGAGTCTAGAAATGGAACCCCAGGAAACACCAGCATTTCAGGAGTGGTCAGAGGGAGAGGCAGCCCACAAAAATTAAAGGAGGAAGCAGGGGGAGCTGTGAAAAGGAAGACATGGTTGACATATCAAATGCTGCAGACAGGCCTAGTACTGAGCCAGCTAAAAAAATCCCCATGGGCTTCATGGATTTAGTAGCTGGGTGTCATGGTTGCTTTAGTAGCGTTTGTCCTCTACTCGTTAATCTCCATTTCCTGTGTAAATGGGATAATGCCTCTTAGCTCACTGGGTTATATTTAAGAACTTTATTAAGAAATGCTAACTACTTCTTATAAATATTGACCTTTGTTTTCCTCTTAATGAAAAAAAAAATAAGTTAATTAAATAGCATATGTGTCATGGCCTAGCATAGCACCTGGTACAAAGTGAGCACTCAGTAAGTCTAGGCAGAAAGCTCTCTCTTGGAAGGACATGGCAATGCAGGTGTGACGCCAGAGATCCTTACGAATAGCTCTGCTGGACTATTTACAATAGCTAGGACATGGAAGCCACCTAGATGTCCATTGGCAGATGAATAGATAGGAAAGTTGTGTTACATATACACAATGAAATATTACTCAGCTATAAAAAAAAAAAAAAGAACACATTTGAGTCAGTTCTAATAAGGTGGATGAAACCAGAGCTTATTATAGACAATGAAGTAAGTCAGCAAGAGAAAGACAAATACTGTATATTAATGCATATACGTGGAATTTAGAAAGATGGTAACAATGATCCTACAAGCAGGGGAGCAAAAGAGACACAGGTGTAAAGAACAGAATTTTGGACTCTGTGGGAGAAGGCGAGGGTGGGATGATCTGAAAGAGTAGCATTAAAACATGTATATTACCATATGTAAATTACATGACCAGTGCAAGCTTGAAGCATGAAGCAGGGCACCCAAAGCTAGTGCTCTGGGACAACCTAGAGGGATAGGGTGGGGAGGGAGGTGGGAGGGGGGGTCAGGATGGGGGGGCACATGTATACCTGTGGCTGATATGTGTTGATGTATGGCAAGAACCATCGCAATATTGTAAAGTAATTATCCTCCAATTAAAATAAATTAATTTTTTAAAAATTAAAAAAAGAATAGCTCTGCTGGGCCGCATCCAGTTTCCAAGCATAGAGATCTTGGTACTGAGCACATATTAAGTGTTCAGTAAATGGTAGCTGTTATTTCTACATGTTTTGTTATTACTTTAGATATCCTTCAAGCAGTAGAGAAGTCTGCTGTTGGAAGGTGAGAAGATGAGTGTCTCTACAGCAAGAGTGAGGAACTTGTAGCGAATAATAGGTAGGTTTTACTACTAGGTGATGCTTCATGCATGCTCAGTCCTGTCCGACCCTTTGCGACCCCATGGACTGTAGCCCACCAGGCTTCTCTGTCCATGGGATTTTATGATGCTTACAGTGGCTTAGATGCCAGTCCACTCAAGGTACTGATTCAAATGGCAAACCTGTCTCCCCCATACCAACACTGTCATCCAAGAACACTAGGATTTTTAAAATCATGGATGAAGGCTTTAAATGATGGGAAAGGCAAGGTGCCAAGATACTCACAAGGAAAGTGACCTGCCAGCACTTCACTCTGTCCATCTGGAAAATGACGTCCAGGGTCTGGTTATCAGGCAGGGTTATGCAGCAGCTGATCTCATTATTGCCGACGGAAAGAAGGGCCTGGCAGCCCGGTTCTGGGTGGTCACAGGTGCAGGGTTCCAGCTGTACATATCCATAGTGCCGGACCTCCCGGGCGAGCTCCAAAAACTGCTCCAAAACAGGGTGGGCATGGAGGAAGCAAAAGACTGCTTGAAGCGGATGAAAAAATCTCAAGTCAGAAGCTACTGCCATTCTAACGCAACACCAGGAATGGAGTCACAGTGAAAGCACCTTTTTCTTCCGGGTGACGCAGATGAAGATAATGCCCCACGTGCTGACAGGGCTGCCCAAGTTCCCGGTGTGTGCTTCCTCACTGACCATCATGTCCCTGCCCTTTGTACAGTGCTCAGACATAGTGGAAATAAAATATTCAGTGTGTGAACGATGAAGGAAGAGTAGGATGTAATCGAATGAGTAGTTATGATTCTATCTCAGCAGATTAGAGCAGCAGAATAAACAAAAAGTGAATATTTAAGATGCTGTGTTTAAAAAAAAACAACAACTAAGCTGAGATCAAATTTTTACAGGCTGCTTTATATGCTGGTGGTATTCACTGTCAGAGACAGTGGTGGAAACGGCAATGAAGTGAGGGCGAGAATGAATCTGATCTCTAAGTCGAGTTTCACGGCCCCAAAGTGCCAGCGGAATGTTGAATGTTGGTTATGTTTAAGGTTTAGCTTTTTCCTCTGCTTCTGTTGTTACTGAAGAATGGAGGACAGCTGCAGGTCACACCTGTGGTCCTGGCATCCTGTCCTGCTAATGTCTATTGAGGACCTTTCAACAAAGTGATCATTGGCGACTGCCTTCAGCTAACCTGCCATCAGTTTAGTGACCTCCACTTTGTTCTTCCAGCCTTCACCATGGCCTACCTGATGGGGTGGAAGATGTGCGTTCAGAGAAGGTAGTTCTCACCTTACCACGTGGTTAAGTCAGAAAGAAGACCACTCAGCGACAACCTGGCTCTTTCCCAATCCTGTCCTGAAGCAAGGTAACTTACACCTCCCTTTTGAGGGCTACGTGAGCGCTCTCTGATAAAGGGAAACAGGCTGAGACATGTGCCATGAGGGACGGGTGACTCTTGGTGCCAAGTGGCGGACGTATTCCAGGCTCCTGTCCCTCCCGGCCACGTGTCGGACCAGCTCATTGCACTGAGGCCCATGCACTCACTTAGGAGATGCGTTCAGCTGCCAGACCTCCCTTTGGGTCAGTGGGAGACATCAGAAATGACAGGTGGTGAGTAGATGTTACCTGTGTGGTAGGGACAGGGCCTGAGTAATCCCGCCACAGAGCATTTAGAGTAATTTCATGGCTCTTGCTACAAAACTTTTTTATTATATGGTAAAATCCTTAATTGTTTATTTTACTCTTTGGTAACACAAAAAATTTGTAATAAACTGTAATACAGTCTTGGTTGCAGTGCTCTAAAAGAGGTGAAAGTGTTTGTTTAACTAAAAGTTAAGCTCCATTTCTCTAAGAAGTTGGTTATGCATAAGTAACTTGTTCAAAATGCTAGCTGGCACCTGCCATTCAAAGTGAGGGGGTGGGGAGCACTGATATTACTGCCTGTGTGAAAAGCAGAGGACAGAAATCTAAAAGGATTATCTACTTGAAAATGAGTTTCGTTTTGTTATTGGACACACCACACAGCTTGCAGGATCTAAGTTCCCCAACCAGGGGCTGAACCCAAGCCATGACAGTGAAAGCACCGAGTCCTAACCACTGGACCACCATGGAATTTCTGAAAGTTTGTTCTTTTAAGAAGTACCTGAAAAAGATAATTTAATATGTAGAACTGCAAAAGGTATATTACCATTTGGCAAACTTACCTGCAGAGCCATGTAGTAAATATCTTCAATTCTATGGACATATGAGCACTGTTGCCAGTACCCACCTCTGCTGCTCTAGCACAAAATCACCATTTGATAACACATACATGAGTGAGTGTGGCTATGTGCCAATAAAGCTTTATTTACACAAACAGTGGCCCAGGGACCATAGCTCAGTCTCTCTCTGATTTAGATCAAATGACTGCTCCTTTAAGTTAATTTCACTCATTTTCAATTCCAAGTTTTCTTGTACATGTACATAAAGTAAAGCAATAGTTGTTAATGTGTTGACTCCATTAGCAGGAGAACTTTTATAAACACTTAAATAACATTGGTTTTAATAACAGTATTCTTAGATGCTTCAAGAGAAAAATCATTTGTTAACTTGAATAATGGTTCAGTTTTTTCCAAGTGAAAAAAACACCCCACACATCCTCTATCCTGAAGCAGTACATGTGAGTCTGACAAAATAAGACATATTTTTACAAAAGAAATGGCCTCTCCTTCATTGTGTTATCTTTTTTATTCCTTATATTTAGTCAACTACTAAAGCATTGACTTCAAACAAAATGCAAAGAAAATTTAGAGGACTAAATTCATGCACTCAAAATGAGAGTTTTTAAAGATCACTATTAAAATAGTATGATAAAATGATGTTAAACATTCAACCATAGAAAATAAACTTTGTTTTATGGCAAAAACAGAAATTTTGTCAGAGCATAGCAGCATGGTTAAAAACAACAGTCTTACTGAGAAGTTTATAGACCAGAAATGTCCTTAGAATTGGTAACTGTGTCCAAAGCAATAGCAACATAATATTCATCGAAATAAAAGCTGTAAGTATAAAAATTTGCAAACACTCAGAGAAATTGAACTCCAAAATTTCTGAGACAAAGCTGTAATGGAATACCAATGGGAAAGTGGGAAAGTTAGTCACTCAGTTGTGTCAGACTCTTTGCGACCCTATGGACTGTAGCCCTCCAGGCTCCTCTGTCCATGGGAATCTCCAGGCAAGAATACTGGGGTGGGTTTCCATTCCTTTCTCGAGGGGATCTTCCCAACCCAGGGAAGATTCTTTACCATCTGAGCCACCTGGGAAGATTTCTCAGTATGCTGCTGTTGCTGCTAAGTCGCTTCAGTCCTGTCCAACTCTGTGCGACCCCATAGACGGCAGCCCACCAGGCTCCTTTGTCCGTGGGATTCTCCAGGCAAGAATACTGGAGTGGGTTGCCATTTCCTTCTCCAAATTCTCAGTATACCAAGGGGGAAATACTAAATCATGGCAGTATATGCTTTTTCCCTCTTTTTTTTTTTTCCGCAACTCATCAATAAAATTCTCAAAATACAGTGACTTTGAAGGATGGCTTTCTATATCAACTTAAGTGTAAATGAGTCATCTAAATTGTATTTGCATTTTCTTCAAAATCAGTGCTTTGGTGATGAGCACTGGTAAAGTATAAAGGATTTTACAAAAAGATAATACAATGAAACAAAGACCATTTCTTCTGTTAAAATATGACTTTTCAGACTCATATACTTCTTGGGGGTATGTCCATTGGTACTGTGCCATCTTTATGGAAGTTTTAAAAATGAATATTAAGAAATAATGTAAAGAATCGGGATGGGGAATACATGTAACTCCATGGCTGATTCATGTCAATGTATGACAAAACCCACTGCAAAAAAAATAATAATAATAATAAAGATAGTAAATGGATTAAAAAAAAAGAATACTGGAGTGGGTTACCTATTATATACCAAGTATAATTAATTCTAGAAAAAATGAATAAAGAAAAGAATTTTAAAAAATAATGTAAAGAATAATAGAACATGTATTCAAGACAGATGATGTTGGCTGCTGTGTTCAGGGACCTTCAGCCAGGAACAATACCAGGTGTTGGGAACACAGAGTATGGATTATATAAATTAGACAGACTCAGTCCTGGGCCTCGTGGTGCTCACTGCCACAATGATTTATAGAAGCAAATCCTGGAAACAACCTGACTTCCAATAATAGGAAATTGGTTAGCTAAATGATAACATAATCATAAAATAGAATACTCTGCATCATTAAAAATAATGTTGAGGGTCTATATTAATTAACTTGGCAAAGGACGCACACTATATTGTATTTTTTAGAATCTTTAAACAATAAGACTTTATTAATTTTATAAAAAGAAAAATCAATGAAGGTATTCTCATTTTTAAAAAGAGCCCCATTTTTAGTGCTTGATGGGTTTATAAATTACAGAAACAGCTCAATTCCAATATGTTTCTATAACTCCCTTCCAAGAGATTTCTCTTGGTGCAATATTTCATTCACCTCTGTTCTGTTGTCTTCTTTCTGGAGAGCCTCTAATTTCTGCCTCTGCACCTCCGTGGGTTTGGCCCATTCTTTTTTAATGTCCTGTATTGCCTTAAAACAATAAAAGTTGTAAAATTAGCAAACTTAACAGAAATGAATTAACCTAACAAAAATATACTCGTGTATGAAAGGCTATAAAAACAGACCCGAGTGGGCATATATAAGGATTTAGCAGGTTATAAAGGTTACATTTAAAATTAACTGGGTGTGGGTACAATGGTTTGGGTACAACTGGTGGCACTTGGAAAAGAAAATAAAATTCTCTCTTTCCGCACACCACCCAATCAAATAAACACAGATAGGTTAAAGATTTGAAAGTAAAAACCATAAAAGAACCAGAAGAAAGTAAAAGTGAGTATTCTTATCTGATCAATAGTAAATACCTTTCTAAGATACAAAGACAAATAACATACAAATGAATATGTAATTATGTAAAAATATTAAAGCCACCAAGAATAAAACTAAGAAGAAAATGGCAAACCAAGGCAAAATTGCATCATATGTGGCAAAGAGTTAATCTTATTTATGTAAAGCAATAGTAAAAATATAAATATCTCTAATAAGAAAATGAAGAAATGCTATATATCAGCAATTAATAAAAAGGAATTCCAAATGACAAATACAGATTGAACCTCACTAATAATCAAAGAATCTGTTTTCCTCTCAACTTGGTGAAGACCCATCAGTTCAGTTCAGTCGCTCAGTTGTGTCCAACTCTTTTTGACCCCATGGACTGCAGCACACTAGGCTTCCCTGTCCATCACCAACTCCCGGAGCTTGCTCAAACTCATGTCCTTTGAGTCGGTGATGCCATCCAACCATCTCATCCTCTGTCATCCCCTTCTCCTCCCACCTTCAATCTTTCCCAGCATCAGGGTCTTTTAAAAAGAGTCAGTTCTTCACATCAGGTGTCCAAAGTATTAGAATTTCAGCTCCAGCATCAGTCCTTCCAGTGAATATTCAGGACTGATTTCCTTTAGGATGGACTGGTTGGATCTCCTTGAAGTCCAAGGGACTCTCAAGAGTCTTCTCCAACACCACAGTTCAAAAGCATCAGTTCTTTGGCACTCAACTTTCTTTGTGGAAAAGGAACTGGCAACCCACTCCAGTGTTTTTGCCTGGAGAATCCCAGGGACGGGGGAGCTTGGTGGGCTGCCGTCTATGGGGTCGCACAGAGTCGGACATGACTAAAGTGACTTAGCAGCAGCAGCAGCAACTTTTTTTATAGTCCAACTCTCACATCCATATATGACAACTGGAAAAACCGTAGCTTTGACTAGATGGACCTTTGTTGGCAAAGTAATGTCTCTGCTTTTTAATATGCTATCTAGGTTGGTCATAACTTTTCTTCCAAAGAGTAAGCATCTTTTGATTTCATGGCTGCAGTCACCATCTACAGTGATTTTGGAGCCCAAGAAAATTAAGTTTCTCACTGTTTCCATTGTTTCCCCATCTATTTGCCACAAAGTGATGGGCTAAGATGCCATGATCTTAGTTTTCTGAATGTTGAGTTTTAAGCCAACTTTTTCACTCTCCTCTTTCATTTTCATCAAGAGGCTCTTTAGTTCTTCTGCACTTTCTGCCATAAAGGTGGTGTCATCTACATATCTGAGATTACTGATATTTCTCCTGGCAATCTTGATTCCAGCATGTGCTTCATCCAGTCCAGCATTTCTCATGATGTACTCTGCATATAGTTAAATAAGCAAGGTGACAATATACAGCCTTGACAAACTCCTTTCCCTATTTGGAACCAGTCCGTTGTTCCAATGTCATGTTCTAACTGTTGCTTCTTGACCTGCATACAGATTTCTCAGGAGGCAGGTCAGGTGGTCTTCTATTCCCATCTCTTTAAGAATTTTCCACAGTTTGTTGTGATCCACACAGTCAAAGGCTTTGGTATAATCAATAAAGCAGAAGTAGATGTTTTTCTGGAACTCTCTTGCTTTTTCTATGGTCCAACAGATGTTGGCAATTTGATCTCTGGTTCCTTTGCCTTTTCTAAATACAGCTTGAACATCTGGAAGTTCATGGTTCACATACTGTTGATGCCTGGCTTGGAGAATTTTGAGCATTACTTTGCTAGTGTGTGAGATGAGTGCAATTGTACGATAGTTAGAGCATTCTTTGGCTCAAAGAATGGTGTGATCAGATAACCACGATCTCTCACCTAGAACCAGACATCCTGGAATGCGGAGTCAAGTGGCTCTTAGGAAGCATCACTACAACAAAGCTAGTGGGGGTGATGAAATTCCAGTTGATTTATTTCAAATCCTAAAAGATGATGCTGTGAAAGTGCTGCACTCAATATGCCAACAAATTTGGAAAACCCAGCAATGGCCACAGGACTGGAAAATCTCAGTTTTCATTCCAATCCCAAAGAAAGGCAATTCCAAAGAATGGCAATGTGAAGACAAATATATATATAATATTCAGAGTTGGCAAAGGTTTGAAGAAATAGGAAGTTCATATAGATCTGACACAATTTAAACAGGTACAGCTTTATGGAGATAGTTTGGCATTTAAATCTAAAACCCTCTACAGGAATGATAAACATAGATGTAAGAAAAATGTATTATTAAGGCTATTATTCCTACCATTTTTAATATTGAAAAATTTTAAACTATAAGTTGTGGCAAACATATGTATAATGTTTACTGTGTGTCAGGCAATGTTCTAGTTGCTCTAAAACAAAATCAGCCCCAGCCCCTCCTCTCTCTGGTAACTATTAATTTGTTCTCGGTATCTACTTAGTTGCTTTTGTTTGCTTTGGTTTGTTCATTAATTTTATTATACTATTTATTTATTATTTAATTTATATTTTGATGAAATCATTTGTCTTTCTACATCTAACTTATTTTAGCAAAATACCCTCAAGGTCCATCTGTGTTGTCACAAATGGCACAATGTCATCTTTTTTATGACTGAGTAGTATTCCACCCAAGGAATGCTTGAAGCCACCAGTAGATGAAAGAGACAAGGGACAGAAACTCCCCTAGCACCTTCAGAGGGAACATGGCCCTGCCAATACCTTGATTTCAGACTTCTGACCTATGGAACTGTGAGAAAATAAATTTTTATTATTTGAGAGCTCCTCCTCCCATAAAGAAAAAAGTCAATCCTCACAGCACCTTATGAAGTAGGTACTATTAATAAATGCCCCAAAATAGGTGATAGAGTTTAGGCACAACCAAGTAACAGGTTATGCTACTATTTAAAATTATGTAAAATATTTAACAACATGTGAAAAGTCTATGATCATTGATACTTAAAAACATGTCAAGTTACAAAATAAGGGCATAGTAATCAGATCCTGATTTTTATAAAACAAAACAATAAATATAAACCATGCCCCAACGACCTTGTATGTTACACTTAGGAGTCATGAAAAATGGATGTGCACATGAGTGAAATGAATTAATAGTATACAAAATAAAAACACTGAAAAACTTAAGAGTTTATATGTATGGTTGATATAAGATTTGGGATGATGTTTACTTTTGTTTTTGAGTCCTTCCATATCTGCGCATATTTTTAAGATGAAAACAAATTTTATAACTGAGAAACAATGAGAAGTGAATACACTATTAGGCCCTGTTGGCTGGGCTTTGGGCAACGGCCACCAGCAAATGTTCCCAAATTCTGACTCCCTGATGGGCTGCTCAGTCCTCTGTCCTAGTCTGCACCGTGGGTTCAAGCCGAACAACACTGGTCTCAAAGCCAGAAATCACTGAAGACAGATGCCCCCTGGATTTCCTGAACCCTCAGCAACTTGTCCTGTGCTCTTCCCCTCTTCTCCTGGCACGCAGCCTCCCGTCCCCTTTATGCTTCCTGGCCCCAGGACAGGCTCTGAGATCAGCTTTCCATCTCATCAACTGCAGACACTTACCCCGTGCTATGCTGACCGTGTGTGCTGCGCTAAGTCGCTTTAGTCGTATCCAACTCTTTGCGACCCTGTGGTCTATAGCCCCCCAGTCTCCTCTGTCCATGGGCTTCTCCAGGCAAGAATACTGGACTGGGTTGCCATGCCTCCTCCAGGGGATCTACCTGAGCCAGGGATCAGATCTGCATCTCTTCTGTCTCCTGCATTAGCAGGTGGGTTCTTTATCACTAGCTGACATCACGCTTTATTTAATGGAGTTTTCCACGGGTCCTCAAACTGTTAACCCTTCTAGAGAAGAACCAGAGTCCTTTACCCGAGTGTATCTTGTTCAACTTCTTACATACAGCAAACCCACAAACAATTCTTTGCTATCAAGTACTTTATACCTTAGTATATGATAGTCTAAATATAGTATATGAATATACTGATATAGTATATGAATATAATATAGTATATGATAGTATACACCTTAGTCTGAATGTAAGTCTATGTGTTATGTTCCTCATATCACCGAGGGACAGGGTATGCCTTAGCTCCAAGAGGAGAAAGAAAACCTGAATACACTTTGACATTACTATTGAAGTTGGGGAAAAGGAGACAGATTTAAAGAGGAGAAGAAAAATAACTACTATTTGTTGAGAACCTTTTTTTAGATAAGTTTTCTCATTGACTTTTTTCAAATGGTTCTGTGGGTTAGGAACATTTACACCCATTTTAGAGATGGGTAAAATCAAGGTCCAGAGATGTTATAACTTTCAAGACAATCCAGTAAGTAAGCGGCAACAGTTGGATTAAAACCCGGATCTGACTACTCTACCAAGCCCTCCTCCTACTGCCCGAGACACTGAATTTTGACCACATAGGCAGCTACACACCCCCAGATTTTCTCCTTATTGTCAACTGTTCTCAAAACTGAACTTAGATACCATACCTAAACTAAGAATGGAATTAGCATGGGTGTGAAGAATGGAACACCTTTTCTTTCATGAATTCACTTGATCTTAGAGCCCTGTAAGGACTGCTAGAACCTGGCAACGATGTCAGAGAGAAACCTGACTAAATATACAAGGTAAACAGCATTCATGGTGGTAAGTAGGTAAGTACTAACTACAGATACATCATTCATCATTAGAGGATCTGGGACTCTCAAATGTAGAGCTTTAAATACCCAAAGGAGAGGTAAGATAAATGTTTTTGTTTTACTACCCTTGAAAACCTTTGACCCTGATTATGATTTCACAAGTCATCACTCAAATATATTATATATAGTGCCTCACTCCAGACAGTGAGAGTCAAGTTTAGATAAATGTCTTTACTCAGTTATATGGTTCCCCGAAGACTGGCTGACGGAGACTCATGTGGAACCTAATTTATAAAATTGCATGAAATCACATAAGTCACGGTTTTCATGAGCTTCAGTCACACACACTCTAGTGCTCTCTGCAGTCTACAGTAGTGAGACATGGAGGGTACGTGCCTTTTTAAACAAGGCAGCAGCCACTTGGCTCCGGGTGGTGGAGGCAGAACAGATTAAGGCTAGGGAGCACGTTGGGCCGGCACAAGGGCACCAGGCCATGGGGGTATTAGGAGGGTAGTGGTCGGCCCACACTCCCCTCACCACACCACACGCCCGGATGCACGGCTTGACCTGCCTGGGGGAAGGGGCACCTTTTTCTAATTTGCACAAATTGTAACCAGGCCAGCGGGGGCCCTGCTGAAATGTAGGCCCAAACCGGACAGAGCCTTCGGTATTTTTTAGAAAATCCAGAAACTTCTATTTTTATAGGCAATCTTCCACTTTGTTTGTGGTTTAGTTGCTAAGTCGTATCCGGCTCTTGCGACCCCATGGACTGTAGCCTGCCTGGCTCCTCTGTCCATGGGATTCTCCAGGCAAGAATACCAGAGTGGGTTGCCATTTCCTTCTCCAGGGGATCTTCCTGACTCAGGAATTGAACCCAGGTCTCCTATATTACAGGCAGATTCTTTACCAACTGAGCTACAAGGGAAGCCCCCACTTTGTTTAATGTCATTCAAATTTTTGAAAAGAAGAAGGAAGGAAACGCCTTGTGGTGTTGGCTCCTGGGACATCACTAGACACACTAGCTTTAAAAAAATTGAGAGTATTTCTTAATGGTTAATTATGATGGCACCGTGACTTATCAGAGGAACTCCCCAGACTTCTTCCATTGACTTTTTTTAAAAGGATGATTGCTTCTCGCTCACTCATATCTCCCAACCACCCAGGACACAGTCTGTGCCCTTGGCCATTCAGAGTCTAATTAGCGAGACACAGACGTGAACCCGCATTCACAACACTGGGTGGGACTGCCACGATGGAGGGCAGAACAAAATGCCAAGGGGGCAGAGAGGGAGGGGACAGAGAGGACTTCCCAAAGGAGGCAGCAGTTGTGGTTCCATCCCTCCTGCTGGCCTTGGGCCCCCTGTCCATTTCTCAGGAGCTTCACTCGAACTTGAGAAATGATAAAGGCAGAGGTTGTTATGACATCAGCTATATTGTTTCTTGCAAACTTTGCCAGGCCAAGAGCTAAGGTTTGAACATCAGTCTGTTAAAGCTGCAAGAACACTTAGAGACTGTTAGTTCAGTTTCACAGGGAGACATTGCAGTTCCAGTTGCAGAAGGAAGAAGTGACCAGTCCAAGGTCACCCAGAGGAGGCAGCCACTGACGCTGCAGGGGACAGAAGGCATTTTTAAAACTACCATTCAGGAAACCATATTTTCCCAAGCCGCAAGAGGGGGAAACACCATCAGTTTCTCCCTGGTTTACAACTCTTTAATGAAGATCAATAAACATATGACGCTAGTAGTTGCTAATTCTTGTTACTCTGTATCCCTAGAAACCATCCCACAGAAACAATATTAGAATTAGGTGATGCATTGTCAACCAAGGATGCGCTGGCAGATACACCAGACATAACTAACAAGGTATTGTAACAGCAAGGATACCGTGGCGCTGAGCCTCAGGGAACATTTAAAATGGTGAATTACATTCCAACTCATGTAACAGGGGTAAAAGTACATTGAACATGATTATGCATGGATCAAAGCAGGACGTGAAATGAGCTGAAAACTATATTCTAGCCATAAAAGCACAATAGTGAACATTAAACATTTAAGAAGTGATATTTTGATTTGCCTTCTTAGAGTTTCATGGAAATCGTTTACTAGATGGTCTTGGTCTCTTAAAAAGTCACCTAAGGAGAAAAAGGTGTGAAGGTTGTGACTCCTCCAGTGACATTCTGGCTGCTGGGTCCGCTGTGACTGCTCAGTCAGACACCCAGCTTCTCTGCCCTGTGCCGAAAAAGCCAAGGTCCCTGCGTGGGGCTGGTGGTCTACTGGGGGAGATCTCTACACAAATGAGGCTCTATATTGTCAAACTGAAAACTCCACTGATTTTATGATGCCATGATCTTGTGTGACACTAAGAAAAAAAGCTGCCAAATAAATCACGACACAGACCACGAGGCAGTCCTATGCAGCGTATCCCTCACGGCTGGTAATTGCTTTCATTTCTTCTGAGGCATCTGGTGATTTCTCTCGCCTACAGAGGCACTGCTCAGCCTGTGCTAGGCAGTTCTTTTGCTTAATCTTATAAAACAGAGCAGTTTCCTCTCTGTGTGAACATAAAGCACTTGGTTGTCCCTTTGCAAGAAAATGTGAAACATGGAAATGTGGTCATGTCTTCAAAGATGAACATTTGCTTTCCCGGTACAAAAGGGAACCCTGCACTCTGTCTTTGCCTCTCTGTGTAAGCAATAACTCCCTTTCCATCCAGAATCATACTTTCTGAAGTGACTTTAAATGACAATTAGACTCAACACATCTATCAACAACACACCTAATCCAACTAAAGGGAACGGCTATTTATCAGTTGCTGCATAACAAACCACTCCAAAAATGAAGACTTGCTAAAAATAATCTAATTAAAGCAATGGAATTGCTGAAAACAAGACCAAAAGTCACCTAACAAAGTACATGTTTTTCCTTTTAAAGGAGGTCAGTCCTGGGTGTTCATTGGAAGGAGTGATGTTGAAGCTGAAACTCCAATACTTTGGCCACCTGATGCGAAGAGCTGTCTCATTTGAAAAGACCCTGGTGCTAGGAAAGATTGAAGGCAGGAGGAGAAGGGGACGACAGAGAATGAGATGGTTGGATAGCATCACCGACTCAATGGACATGGGTTTGGGTGGACTCCGGGAGTTGGTGATGGACAGGGAGCCCTGGCGTGCTGCGGTTCACGGGGTCGCAAAGAGTCGGACACGACTGAGCAATTGAACTGAACTGAACTGATGCTCTTTAGTAAACCTGAGCATCAAAATCCATCCTTTTACCTTTTTTTGCGATAACCAAACTACTGCAGGAGGTTCTATTAATGTCTTCTTGTCTCTTGAAAGAAAGTGAAAGTGTCAGTGACTCAGTTGTGTCTGACTTTTTGTGACCCCGTGGACTGTAGCCCTTCAGGCTCTTTTGTCCATGGGGTTCTCTAGGCAAGAATACTGGAGTGGGTTGCCATTCCCTCCTCCAGGGGACCTTCCTGACCCAGGGATCGAACCCTCGTCTCTTATGTCTCCTGCACTGGCAGGCGGGTTCTTACCACTAGCCCACCTGGGAAGCCCTCCTTGTCTCCTAGCAAAGCTCTTTAAAAGCAATGTCTGGGACTTCCCTGGTGGTCCAGTGGTTAACAGTTCGCCTACCAATGCAGGGGACATGGATTCGGTCTCTGATCCGGGAAGATTCCAAATGCCGAGAGGCAGCTAAGCCCATGCATCACAACTACTGAGCCCACACTCTAGAGCCTGCGATCTGAAACTGCTGAGCCCACGAGCTGTAACTCCTGAAGCCCCCGTGCCTAGAGCCCATGCTCTGCAACAAGAGAAGCCACTGCAATGAGAAGCCCGAGCACTGCAACTAGAGTAGCCCTGCTCGCTGCAATTAAGAGAAAGCCTGCACCCAGCAATGAAGACTCAGCACAGCCAAGAATAAATAAAGTTAAAATAAAAAAGAGTTATACCTGTTATTTTTTTTTTTTAAAAAGTAACATCTGAAACTTCTCCCCTCTCTTCAATTCTGCCTTAACTTATAAAAAGCTACAGACTACAGCAGTTTAGAACCACGCTACATAAGAGCCACCTGCAAATGTGTTTTTAAATCCCTTTTCCTAATCTTCCATATCTAAGCCTACTCAATTCTTTGTCAGCAAACTTTATTTGTTCTTCTTAAAAACAAAGATGGCCAGGATGGAAGGGACACATATAGACCTATGGCCGATTCACACTGATGTATGACAAAAACTATCACAATACTGTAAGGTAATTAACCTCCAATTAAAACAAATAAATTTTATTTAAAAAATGTAGATAGCACAAACTGCCTGACAGAGTTACTATGTAGGATCCCCCAAAAGGCTTAAAGCTAAGGTCATGTCAGGAATAGTTCTAGTTTCTGGAGATAATAGCAGTAAATCCCCAATTTCATGGAGAAATCATTCTAGCAGGGAGAGACAGAGTAACTCAAAATTTGTATATAGTGAAACGGTAGGAATGCTAAGGAGAAAATAAAACAAGTATTTACATCAGGATGTGGGATTTATTCTGAGGGAGTGGGAAACCTTGGGAGGGTTTGAATAGGCCAGGAATTCGACCCGCTGTTCTGGGCTTGAGAACAAACTGTTGGGTAATTTCAAGGAAGTCCTTAAAAGAAGCTTCCAAACTTCCCTCCAGAACTGTCAAGTCAGGCCTGGGAAAGGATGGGCCTCCAAAGATGCTGCCCCGTGAGGGTGAACAGTGGCAGGGAGCTGGGGAAGAAGTGGGAGCTGAGGTGAGGGGGCTGAGGTGAGGGGGCTGAGGTCAGGGGGTTGGGGTGAGGGGGCTGAGGTGGGCAGCTGAGGTGAGGGGGCTGACGTGGGGGGAGCTGAGGTGGGGGGCTGAGGTGGGGGGCTGAGGTGGGAGCTGAGGTGAGAGGGCTGAGGTGAGGGGGCTGAGGTGAGGGGGCTGAGGTCGGGGGGCCGACATGAGGGGGGCTGAGGTGGGCAGCTGAGGTGAGGGGGCTGAGGTGGGGGGCTGAGGTGGGAGCTGAGGTGGGGGTGCTGAGGTGAGAGGGCTGAGGTGAGGGGGCTGAGGTGAGGGGGCTGAGGTCGGGGGGCCGACATGAGGGGGGCTGAGGTGGGCAGCTGAGGTGAGGGGGCTGACGTGGGGGGAGCTGAGGTGGGGGGCTGAGGTGGGGGGCTGAGGTGGGAGCTGAGGTGAGAGGGCTGAGGTGAGGGGGCTGAGGTGAGGGGGCTGAGGTCGGGGGGCCGACATGAGGGGGGCTGAGGTGGGCAGCTGAGGTGAGGGGGCTGAGGTGGGGGGCTGAGGTGGGAGCTGAGGTGGGGGTGCTGAGGTGAGAGGGCTGAGGTGAGGGGGCTGAGGTGAGGGGGCTGAGGTCGGGGGGCCGACATGAGGGGGGCTGAGGTGGGCAGCTGAGGTGAGGGGGCTGAGGTGGGGGTGGCCGGCAATACATCACAGGGGCAGCATCTGCTGACCTCCAGACAGGTGAGCAGAACCTTCACCACATGAGTTGGGAAAAGAAAGGAAGCCAAACTCTAAATGTGCTTTTCTGTGGGTTGAGGGGAGGGGTAAGGCAAGACCAACTACATCATTTGCAGGACTTAGTACAAAATGAAAATGTGGGGTCCTTTTATCAAACTTTAAGAAATTTCAAGATGTGACAGCAGAGAGTGGGACAAGCCTGGGGCCCTTCTGAGGGGGAGGGAAGGGGCAGTGCAGCCTCACAGGCCACTTGCCTATGAAGCGGGCCCAGGCGACAGGTATGCTACTTGTTGGTTTAGGAAAGAAAGATTGTGCTAAAGTGAGATTTAGGGACCATATGTGACTTTAAATTGGCTTCCCCGGTGGTTCAAATAGTAAAGAATCCACCTGCAATGTAGGAGACCTGGATTTGATCCTTGAGTTGGGAAGATCCTATGGAGAAGAGAATGGCTACCCACTCCAGTATTCTTGCCTGGAGAATTCCATGGACAGAGGAGCCCGATGGGCGACCATGGGGTCGCAAAGAGTCAGACATGACTGAATGACTTTCACTTTCAGTTTCTCTGTGACTTTAGATTAGCAGGGATGTCCTTTCCTGGCTATTGAATTAACCTAGATGATGGAGTGTCAGCTGCCAGTGTGGAGAGATGGTTAGAATGGAGGTAGAATTCTTTTCCCTCAAACTCTACTTTTCTTAAAATATTTGTTTATTTATTGCAATTAAAATACACATAACATTTTAACCATCTAGAGGTGTACAATTCACTGGCACTAAAAACACTAGCAGTGTTATATACCATCACCTCTTTTTATACCTAAAGCTTTTTCATTATCCTGAGCAAAACATCTATCCCCATTAAACAATAACTCCTCCCCACCCATCAGCCCCTGGTAACCTCTGTTCTAGTTTCAGTTTACAGGAATTTGCCTCTTCTAGGTGTCACCATAGAATTCTGAACTGCCACACACACGTTCTCTGTTCCAAACCCAAAAGGCCTATAATATCCGGTGTCCTGATAGCCCTTGGTTCCCCTCACCTGCATGTAGATCAGATCTACAGCTGCTCTGCAGTCCATCAGCCTGGCATCGAGGGATGGGTCCAGGTACCTGCATGATTCAGGAGTGTTCAGTTAATTTATGACACAGTTGACGGGCATACCTGGGTGGGCTTGCTCTCTCAACTGGTGGCCCTTGATGCCTTGAACCAAGGCCCCTTTTCCAGCACAGCCACAGTCCTCTGCTTGCCTAGTCTTCAAGTGACCTCTGACCTCTTCTGTTTCCCATTGTCTTTATATTGTAAGACTACTTAGTGCCCTCTGAGAGTAGAGATACAAAAAACAAGGCTTTAAGAAAATGGTCCACACGCCATTCACATCAAGCCCCAGGTCTTCATGCCCCCTCCCCACTTGCAATTCCCAGCATAGCCATCTGCCCTGTACCCACATACACATTACCGTGCTGTGCCCAGGCCACCTCATCTCTTGCCTGAGCTGCTCCGGTGACCTCCTCACCAGACATTCCGCCTCAGTTGTGTCCCTCAGTCCCATGCTCCGCATTTGAACTGGAATAGTCTTTCCCAAAAAACCTTTCAGATGCTCATAGTCCCAAGGGTTAGAGCATTTATCCTGTTGACTCCCACGGCCCTTCGTTGGAGATCCCACTTCCATTTCCAGTTCCCTCTCTGACCTCTCCCCTGGCCCACACTCTATACATTCCAACCTTGTCTTCTCTCTTCTCCCTCCATTCAAAAGACCACTCCCCTCACCTGCCTCCTTCCTGGACTTATCGGCCTCTCCCACAAGCCTCACCCTCGTGTCTCCTCCTCTGGTCCCTACTCCCCAAGGCTGTGTTAGCAACCTGTCCCCTGGGCTTCCTCAGCTCCCTGAATTTACCCTGATCTCTGCTCTGAACAAGCTGATATTACACAAGGTATGAAGATCCCTGAGTCCGGGGGCTGGGTCCTACTCAGATCCCTTGCCCCTCTGGACCTTGGTGAAGGGACTTGCAAATAGCAGGGCTTCGTGTTTGTCTAGCAGATCCAGGATTGCCAGGATGAAGTGAAGTTACAGGTACTATGTGAGCGCAGTAGCCAGCCAAGACCGGACTGAAACCATCAGGAGAGGGTACACCAGGGGTCGGTCTATCACCAGTCTGAAGGCAGAGTGAGCAGAATCTCGGAGCTCAGCGGGGGACGGGGAGGAGACGATGGGATTGTCATAGACCAGGAAAAGGATGAAAATACAGATGCTTGAAGATCAACTTCATTCTAGAGGCTGGGGAGAAACAACTGAAGCGTTCCTATGTGTATTCCATTGAGCTATTTCACCCCTGCACCCCAGGCGCCCTGTGTGGCAGAGATAACAACTGTTAC
Source organism: Cervus canadensis (assembly GCF_019320065.1). NCBI lineage: Eukaryota > Metazoa > Chordata > Mammalia > Artiodactyla > Cervidae > Cervus > Cervus canadensis. The sequence continues at coordinate 60,334,540 of NC_057397.1, read as the reverse complement.
ACCAGAGATGGACAGTCCCGACTCACCCCAGACCGGAGCTCTGAGAGGCCAGGGCAGGCCATCCTCTGGTCTGGAAGGAACTATACCATCTTTGGCAAGGAGCATCAGGGAATTGACAGAAAAATCCCTAAAACTTGACTTGGTCTCACCGCCAGGCCTCACCTGCTGGGGATTCCACAGCTAGTGGTAGTCGACCTAGCCCCTCTGCTCCCACCTAGTGAGGGCTCCCTCAGGACAGAGGACCAGGACCTGTAGGATCCTGCCCCCAGACTCTCCCCTTCCAGTAAACTCGTCCTCAGCTCTAAGAGCTGAAGTAGGACCTCCTTTCCTCTCGGTCCGCACAAGCAAAGGCAATCTGCCTGGATCTGAAATGCAGGCTGGTGATGGGGTAGACATTTTATCTTGTACTTATGATCTAGAATTTATCTATTTAATGTAGACACAGGCAAAGCCCAATTTCCAATTCAAGCTTAAGATGAGGGACAGAATCCTCATCTCTTAGGGAGTTCGTTGACAAGATAGTCTAATCCAGAGGGTTTGTTTTTTAATTACGACTTTCATCATGATTATTATCACTATAACAATAAAAAATATGACCAAAATTTATTGAGCACATAGGATTACTTCATTTAACTCTCACTATAATCCTGAGACAGACTCTATCATTAATATTCTCATTTTACAGATAAAGAAATTGAGGATTAGAAAGCTTCAATAACTTGGCTAGAGTTATTGAACTAAACCCTGAGACACACAAATTCAGATCCCAGGAACAACTGTGCTTAGCCACCTTTCACTCTCTAAAATCTCAGACAAAACTGCATCTTTTTTGCCTTCTCGTGGCTCTCTGCCACGTATTTCAACTATTTCTCAGAATACTTTCGAATAGCAGTACATGAACTTCTAGCCTTGCTGGGAATCCTTTTCCAAAATTTGAAGCCACAGCCTGGAACTCTAACAAGGCACCACAAGGTCAAGATTATTACTATTCCTTGATTTCAAATGCCTTTCTTTAGAGCCTCTGTGTTCAGATTACAGAATAACTGGGCCAGGAGAGAGTAAACCAAAGAAGCTATCCAATATAGCCACAGCAATATACACTGGGAAATAGAGACAAATCCTGCCCGCATGCCAAAGGAGAGTATCCTGCTTCTCATTATTTTGTTCGCTTGTTCTGCATAGGTTGCCTTGTGTCTGGGGGAAATAAAAGTGTTTTCTGCAAAAATACAGCAGATTTTTCCCCCTAGATTTCATCTTGTCAATCTAGGAAAGTATGTCTAGCTCTGGTAAATAAGCATGTATAATTGGAATCCATTAGGAAGGTAAGCCGAATATACAGAGTTCAAATTCACTGCAAGTTGGCTAAGTCCACTCTTTGCCTTCAGAAAATATCACAGTTCAACAGATAAATCAGACTTGCTTGTAATCATCAATAAAGTCCTTCAATTACATAGTCATATATTCCAAAGCAAACCCTGCAATTCCTTGCCATTACCTGCTTCAATCCCCAGTCCCCCTACCCCCAGCCTTATCTTCATGGTTGCCATCTTTATGATAATATCCCTCAAGTTTTTAATCTGAGCCCAGTGAAAGTCATCCTCAACATTCTATTCTTTAGGACAAATGTTCTGGTTCATTTCTTCCCACCACCCTCCTTCAAAGCTTTCCTCTTGACCTTCCCCAAGCCTCTGAGCTCTGTCCAGCTGTTAGACTGTAAGCCGGATGTGGTGAGATTCAGACAAGTTCTTATTAGCAAAGCTGAGATACCCTGAAGCACTTTTTGTCATAATAAATGCTTACTCACCACTTCCTGAGTCCAACCTTGCAGTTTTCCACTTCAGAACTTCGAAGGCTAACATATGGGAGTTCAAAGTCTGCCAATTTTTTCACGACTAGAGAAAGAAGAAAGAGTCTTGCTGGTTGAAATACATACATATTTACATGCAGTATCCACATACAGGGCTTTAAAGTGATAAAATAGAGCATTAATATTGGAAGGAATAAAATCACATTGATAATATTCTCTTGCATTTGTATGGAATTTTTAACTTTCTAAAGTTCAAAAAATGAGTAGCCTTTGATCCTCATGAAAGACCTGTGCCTTGGGCTTCCCTGGGGGCTCAGTGGTTGAGAATCTGCTTGCCAGTGCAGGACACACGGGTTCGAATCCCAGTCCAGGAAGATCCCACATGCTGAAAGCAAAGCAACTAAGCCTGTGTGCTACAACTGTTGAGCCTGTGCTGGAGAGCCTGGGAACCACAACTATTGAGCCCTCCCACCACAGCTACTGAGCCCACAAGCCCTGGAGCCTGTGCTCGGCAACAAGAGAAGCCGCCACAATGGGAGTCCATGCATAACAACTACAGGATAGCCTCTGCTCGCCACAACTAAAGGAAAGTCTGTGCAGCAACAAAGATTCAGTGCAGCTAATAAAAAAAAAATTTTTTTTTAAACTTCACAGGTATTAAAAAAAAAAGGGGGGGGGGACCAGTGTTTGAGTAGGGGACATTTTCACTGTGATATGGATGAAGAAACTGAGGTCCAGAGAGATCCAATCCCTTTACCAGCACACCACAGCTCCTGGTGGCCAAGTTAAGAGATTTTCCTAACTTCCACCTCCAAATCACCTCCCCAAAGCACCTGAGAACATATGTAAACTACTCAGAGGTAACATACCATTTCACAACAACAACAAAAACTTGTAATATCTAAAAACGCCCTGCAGAGAAAAGCAAAACGTATGGGAAAAGACCCTGATGCTGGGAAAGGTTGAAGACGGGAGGAGGGGATGACAGAGGATGAGAGGGTTGGATGGCATCACCAACGCGAAGGACGTGAGTTTGAGTAAACTCTGGGAGTAGTTGATGGACAGGGAAGCCTGGTGTCCATGGGGTCACAATGAGTCCGACAAGACTGAGCACCTGAATTGACTGAATGGACTGATATGAAACATAATGTCATCAGTCACTATCTTACTGCAAGTGTATTTTTTAAAAGAATCTAAGAACTGAGTTATACCATCCACACTTTAAAGCAAATATTCCGTAACAAGGAGACATGATGGTCTGATGGGATCTGCTGATGCCCAGAGTCCAGCACTCCAGCACAAGGGGGCTGTGGCATGGCCGGCGGCCAGCAGCCAGGGCAGAGATGAAGGTGCACCTAGACAGCAGGACTGGGCCACCAGAGCCACCAGAGGGAGTGTAGTTACCGGGAAGAACTGATGTCTTGCTCCTGACTGCACTACCTCTCTGGAGCTGCCCACCCCCAGCGCACCCCCAGCTCAAAGGCACAGTGAAAGTGAAAGTGTTAGCCCCTTAGTCATGTCCGGCTCTCTGCGACCCCATGGACTATAGCCCATCAGACTCCCCTGTCCATGTGATTCTCCACTCAAGAATACTGGAGTGGGTTGCCATTGCCTTCTCCAGGGGATCTTCCCGACCCAGGAATCGAACCCAGGTCTCCCGCATTGCAGGCAGATTCTTTACCGGCTGAGCCACCAGACAAGCCTAAAGGCACAACCCTCACCCCGTGTCTCCCCCGCCACCAAATGTCCAGTCCAGGAGCCAAGAGTCATAATAGGGACCGCACACTGGGGAGTTCTCCTTGGGGGGAGTGTAACCGGCCCCTCAGCTGCAATCCATCATCTCCTGGCTGAGCGTCTGCCCATACCAGCCCACCAACTCAGGCTGCCTGCACCTCCTTCTGTCCTTCTTACCAGACAGCCTGCCCTCTTTGCAAAACTGAATGAGAAATAGGCCGAAGCAGTCCAGCAGCTCCTGACACAGTCCAATGTTGTGTGACACCACCTTTAACCAAAGACAAGAAAAAGGGAAAAGTTAGGAGCGGCCATCTGTAAATGCCAATAAAAAAGAGCTTTAAGGGGGCAGTGTACACCAAGAGAACTACAGGAATCTGTAGTTCTTGTAGAAAGTTCTTGTAGAACTTTCCCGAATCTAAAAATGGTACAAATTCATTTTAGAAAATTAGAAATTAAAAAAAAATTACAGTAAAGAAAATAAAAATTGGTCCCCCTGCAATGGACATGAACTGGTCTCAGCTGAGACTGGTTTGTCCCATCTCACATGTGGGAGTGTCTTCCCAGATGGTTTTGGTCTTTATTGTCCCCTGGGGGCAGTAGCCATTCCCCATGATCATTGGTCCAACTTGCCTGCCCCAGGGGATGGATTACCAGATCCTGGGAAAAGGGATGTTCCCCACCACTTGGCTGGCATATAAAAGTATACAGGATAATGTCCACTTGTGATATCCCAAGTCTCGTTCTCTCTGCTGTCTGCTGTGATGGTCAAGTCTAATTCATGTGATTTTTACTCAGTGAAACCTCAGCACCTCTGTGTGTGGGGCTGAGTGTGCACAAGTAGTAATAGATTGCAAAGTCATCCTTTCCTAAAGTAAATGAAGGCACAAACTGCCTTCATTTCATATTCCTCTTTGACCTTTACCTCAAACAGCTTTCATTTCAACACAGATGATTTCATTTCTATCCAAGGTCTCTGCTGAAGTTACTTAGCAGCAGCAGCAGCATAAGCCTGTAACCTTGTAACATTTCACATCCATTCACCCTCCCTTAGCAGGAACGCTCCTGTTCCATTGGTCCTTTCCCTCTCCACTTAGCCAGCCCACCCCTCTTTAAGGTGGGGTTCCTGGGTGATTTCTTTGCACACCTAGTCTGAATTCGCTGGACCACCTCTGCAACATGTCAGGGTTCACCTATACAGCTCTGTTCATGAACTGACCTTTTAACCAGAGCTCCAAGTTCTCAAGGTGGCAGTTGTATAAATGCTAGGCTCAAAGGGGTACTTTTCCTGTCTGAGGGGTGTAAATTACCTTGAGAGACACTCTAAAGAGGTGGATGGTATGAGTGGGTGTTCTTAATATAGCTCTGAAAATAAAGATGAGCTTGGGAACTTTTCACAGCTTTTACTCAATGTTTATCCTCATTTTCCTTTTTTCTACCTTACTCTCTTCCCTAGGCCCTTGCAAAAATAAGCAAACAAGAATCCAAACCAAACCACAGGGCACCTCTGTGTGTGGGGCTGAGTGTGCACAAGTAGTAATAGATTGCAAAGTCATCCTTTCCTAAAGTAAGTATGACCCATATCCACTCAAATTAGATTCCTCTCTTCTCTGACTCATTCAGTGAAAACAGCAAGTTTACCTGCCAAGGAAGATAGTGGAGTGAGAAGAAAGAGAACAGAGATACTTTCTACAATTTATAAAGACATAGATACAAACATTCTCTTTCAGAGGAGAAATCAGTACAAACAGAGACACAATAGTATTTCCTTCTTAGCAAAGGTTAATGATGCTTCAAAACTCAAATACCACTAGTACAACTACATTAGCACAAATGCATACAAAATAAAAGAGAGATTTTACTTTGCTGCTGGTAGTAGCAGTAAAAGAACCCGGTAGGATAGCTGGAGAAGTGATATGAGAGTGGTGAAGTGAGTGGTAACAAGTATGCTTGAAAAGATATGGACAATACTTTTTACTTACAAAATGCAAATTACATTTTTTTTTCAGCTATTGAATTTCCCTGGAAGAGAATGCACACCAGTGCCTGACCAAGTGTTTGTTTTTGGACTTCCCTGGTGGTTCAGATGGTAAAGAATCTGCTTGCAATGTGGGAGACCTGGGTTCGATCCCTGGGTTGGGAAGATCCCCTGGAGTAGGGCGTGGCAAACCACTCCAGTATTCTTACCTGGAGAATCGCCATGGCCAGAGGAGCCTGGCCGGCTACTGTCCATGGGGACGCAAAGAGTTGGATACGACCGAGTGACTAAGCACAACACAGCATGAGTGTGTGATTTGCCTTTTAGGGAAACTCCTTTACTTTGCTTTACTGCCAGTGCCAAGGATGTCCATGCCGTGGGTTTGACTTTCTCACGCGCCAATGTGCTGGAAGAGGGGAAGCTCATTTTTCTGAGCACCTCATTCAACTTATGCTATTAGTTACAAAGGGAAACTGGCCAAAACAGGCAGCGCCGTGGAACCCTAGGCTCCCTGCCCTGTGTGTGTGCTTGGCCGCTCAGTCGTGTCCGATCTGGCGACCCCATGGACTGTAGCCTGCCAGGTTCCTCTGTCCATGGGGTTTTCCAAGCAAGAATACTGGAGTGGGTAGCCATTTCCTTCTCCAGGGGATCTTCCCGACCCAGGAATCGAACCCGGGTCTCTGGCATTGCAGGCAGACTCTACCATCTGAGCTACAAGGGAAGCCCTCCAGACTTACTGCCCTACTCAGTATTTATTCAGCATTCCCTCTAATATCAGTACCAATACCAACACTGATGAAGAACAATAACCACTACTGCTGACAGATCACGAGCTATTCCTATAATTACTTAGACATCAACTCAAAACATTAAATAACTTACCCAGACTCAAACAGCTAGGATGGGGCAGCTCTGTAATTTGAATCTGGGACTTGTCCTAACCCCAGAAGATAAGAGACCCCATATTCCCAGCAGCAGCCAACTTCAGCTACAGTTGTGTCTAATTTGGCCAGTGAGCCCAGTATGTGAAAAACGTGTCAATAATGGTGTCTTCAGGCAGGGCGACTGCTCTCCAGGTCTGTACAGGTCCAACCATTTCCAAATTAGCTTACGCCCTGCAGCTGCATCCCTGTCTTATGTGCCTGGCCCCCAAAGTCTCTGAGTTTGTGGTCCCTACACTAACTATGACTGTCTTCTTCTGTTATGTGACTGTCTCCCACTGGGAGACAAGTCTTGGGAGGGCAATTTAGGGAACTGTGATTTGTGTTTTGGGGTCTCTCAGTATAAAACCCCTCAGGAGCCCTTGATGCATTTTAGAAAAATCATTCTAGAAATCAGTACAGATTAGCAAGACTGGAAGCAGGGGAACTAGTTTGGGGGGGCTACAAGGGCATGGGGATGGAGAGGAGGAAACAGGGAGGGTGAATGAATAGGAGAGAGACTTGGGATGTATGTAAGTGGGATTTGGGGGGTGAAAGAGGAGGAAGAGGAGGAACCACAGTAACTTCTCAAAGAATGGCTTCAGCAGCTAGGTGGCTGCTGATACCACGCAAATGGGTCACAATACAGCAGCCAAGGAAAGGCTGTATGTGGTGACTTCAGTTAGGAAGAAAGTTATAAAATTATCATTCTTGAGCAGAGCAAGATCTAGAGAAGGGATACTTCCTAATCTGGGGGTGCAAACAAAAGGGCGCAGGTGAGCTCAAATCTCCAGGCTGGGAAGGGGAGCCAGGATGCAACAAGAAGAGCCCAGGGTCTCAGGGCGAGGCAGGCTCAAGGGATGGGAGCCCAGCAAGGAGCACTTCCGGTCACCAGCTCAGAAGCCAGCCCATACCAGGACCCCAGCACAGGGATTTCCCATCCTTGGAAAGGTCCTAGAAGCTTTCTGACCCTCTCCTGTTCCTAACTTCTTATTCTCCATTGAATATTTCTCTAGAAGGTTAGAACTTATGAAAGCATTGCAATCTAAAATGCAACTGGAGGATATAAAATGGAAAACCCCACAAGTGTGCCCTCAAGAAGACAAGCCCTTAGGACTGAGAGGCTGATTTCTCATAAATGCCCAATTCACAGAAAACTGATTATATTGGAATGTTTTTTAAAAAATGCTAGGGAGCTGGTCCAGGGTTGCCTCACATCAACCTTGGGAAATTTTGCTCATGATTTCCAGAGACCCAAACAAGATATGACCCAGGTCAGGCTGGTCTCATGAAATAAGTGGAATGGAGCTTTGTTTGTGTGACTGGACTGGTTTTGTCTGCTCAGGGAATTTTCAAATCCGGTCTCTGTTTGTTTTGGTTTCAGCAGACTTTAACTGAAGTCTCCCCTCTTTACCTTCCCAGCCTGGAAATACAGTCTCTTCCAAGCCCTCAGCAGACACGCCAGCAACCTCTCCAGTTTGCATGCCCCCAATTGCCAATTCCTCTGCTATTCCCGTTTACATGCATCTTCTTGACAATTTTGAGATGCCTGATTTTACCTTCCTATTTAAGTTGACAAACTAAAACCCTCCATAGCAGAGGGACCTGGGAGCCAGCCCGGGAGTCCTCTCCACAGCCCAGTCGAGGGAGGAGAGGCCACAGGGGCCAGGCTGGTTACGGCTGCATCTGGAGAAGGAAGAAGGCTTTCTGGGTCCCATCCTCTGGGTCCTTAGAGAACTGACTGGAACACAGGATAGGCCCTGTGGACCCATAATTAGAAGCGTTGGGCATTGGTTTCAGGGGTTTTCCCTGTGTCAGAGAAGGGAGCACCTTTCTGGCTTTAACAACCTGTCATTCTCTGCCAGAACCTGACATCAGTCCCCCTGGATAGAATCATCTGGGCTCCATCCTCCATCCTGCTCCCAACCATGGACATCCCATAATAAAGGACCTTGAGTTTTTGCAGGAGGCACATCCCTGGCTGAGTTCCAGGGAACCAACACCAGCCCACGGGCGGTGGGGAAAACCGAAGAGACCCCGGAGATTGGCTATAGCTGAGATTCCTCCATCAGTCGCTCAGATAATTTCTCCATCAGTCTCTTATCTCTACAGACGAGTCATCCAGAATAACATGACAGGTAGGAAGCTTCCAGAAGGTAACTGTATCCTAGTCCCTGCCTTCAAACAGAATGATTCCTAAATTCAGGTCTGGGGCTGGAACTTAGATTGAATTTACCTCCAGGACTCTTTCGGCAGTATCTGATGTTAGAATTTCAACTTTAATGTTCCTTCCATCGGGCAGAAATATATCCAGAGATTCTTTCTTGGTGGTGATGCTGAATGTGTCCTGTAAGCAGAAGGAAGCACAATAAGCTTCAGCACCCTTCTGTGGGGGGCAGTCGGCTCCCTCTCCAGGCCCTCAGGGCACACAGTGTCCAAAGCACCTGAAAGCTGAGTGCAGAGACTTAGGGGGTCGGTTTAAGGGGGTGAGGTGGGAGTGAGGAGCGGGTGGAGAGGAGTTCAGGCAAAGCAATGACATGCGACTTGAATAATTTCCAGATAAACAAGGCATCCGTTTTAGAAAAAAACTTTTGATAAAAATCATACAAGTGACTCTTGGTCATCCCAGATTTTAACTCTCATTTTGAATATTTCCAGGCATCCCTACAAGTTTGTGATAGGCGGTAATTTATGCTCCTGCTAAACAAAACTCTGAAGGTGCAAACCATGAGGCCCGTGTCGGGAAGCAAGTCTCCATCTGGTTGAATGGCACCAGCTGAGGGCCCGCTGAGTGCAGCCTTGTCTGCGCACACGGATTCCAGCCTTCTTCAGGGGACTTGTGTGTGCCAGAGGTGACTGGGAATCCAGGGACCTGTGAACCTCTTGGATAGAGTGTTCTAGAAGGTCAGAGACATGCCAGTGACATGGGAAGCCCACCAGAGCTGGGGGAAGTGTGAGGCTCAGGTTGGCGCTCAGCGAGAGGGACCCCGGGCAGGGGAGGGACAAGGGTCAGTGGCTGACCACGTGGGCCTCCCAGCGTGGCTGCGTCTGGGGGTGGCTGTTCTCAGCACCTCCCGAATGGGTTCTTGTCAGTACACAGAGCTGCCTCCTCTCTGGGAGGCTGATCCTGGTCACAGCCCTTCTCATCCCAGGTTCCACAATGGACTCGTGCAGCCATTGCGCGCAATGCGTTCACTTCCCTCCTAGGCATTTAGGATGGCACTAGTGATGTGACATCCGTGGGAGAACTGAGAAAAGAGCCACTCAAATCATCTTCTGTGTTCTGAGCTTGCTATATGAGCCGGGATACTAGTAGTTAGCAATACAGTGGGTGGCGATGGAGATGGGAGGGGGAAGGGGAGAGGAGGTACCTCTTTTTAGTGACCAGAAAATTTCCAGCCAGGTCACCTCCTTCCTGGAATCAGTTTGGGGAAAGGAAGATCCAAATGACCGATCAGCAGATTATTGGGGATCAAGGGGTTGGGGCTCAGATCAGCTGACCACTGAGACCCCTTCCCCTCACCAGGCAGCCCCTTCCCTTCCTTCATCCTCCTGACCACCCCCTGCAGTTCACAGACACAGCGGATTAGGCACGAGGCTTTGTAGGGAACAGGGGAATCTTGTGACCCCAAGGACTGTAGCCTGCCAGGCTCCTCTGTCCATGGGATTTCCCAGGTAAGAATACTGGAGTGGGTTGTCATTTCCTTCTCCAGGGGATCTTCCCAGCCCAGGGATTGAACCCGTCTCTTATGTCTCCTGCATGGGCAGGTGGGTTCTTCATCATCTGAGCCACCAGGGAAGCCCAATCACACTGCCAGCTACCTCAAAAGGCCCATCACCTTAGTGACAGGCTTATTTTTTCCTAATTTTATTATCCAAGGGCAAGCCTTGAATAATGGTTAAATTTTAACCACCCCCACCCTGAGCCCACCTACTTACAATTACTAAATGGCTACGATTCTGAACCTGAGTACTTTAGAAGATAAAGGCTACTGTTTTCCAATTTTAAAGGGTTGGTCCACAAAACAGTATATGTTTGTGAATATGTTATATATACAGTCAACATGCAGAGATAGCATCTCATTTATGAGTAAATATAGTATCTGTGTATTTATTACATATAAATCTATTGTTAGATCACAATATCAGTAACTGTGCTCTGTGCTGCTTCACATATAGTAGTTAATGCAATTCTCATACAATTCCATGAGGAATATACACTTATTAAGCCCCCTTTTTCAAGATACTTATACCCCTATATTCACTGCAGCACTACTTACAGTAGCCAAGACATGGAAGTAAACTAAATGTTCATAAACAGATGAATGGATAAGGATATGGCACATATATACAATGGAATACTACTCAGCCATAAAAAGAAATAAATAATGCCATTTGCAGTGACATAGACGGACCTAGAGATGATAAAAAGAGACATAAGTCAGACAGAGAAAGACAAATACTATATGACATCACTTATATGTGGAATCTAAAATACAACACAAATGACCATATCTGTGAAACAGAAACAGACTCACAGATAGGTGGTTGCCAAGGGAGAGTGTAGAGAAGGAAGGCTTAGGAGTTTGGGACCAGCAGTACATGGAGAATGGATAAACAACAAGGTCCCACTGTGCAGCACAAGGAACTACACTCAGTGTTCTGTGATAAACCTTAATGGAGAAGAATATGAAAAAGATATATATATATATATATATATATATGTATGTATAACTGAGTCACTTTGCTATCTTGTCTATTTAAGTCATTCAGTCATGTCCAACTCTTTGTGACCCCATGGACTGCAGCACGCCAGGCTGCCCTGTCCATCACCAACTCCCAGAGCTTGCTCTAACTCATATCCATCGAGTCAGTAATGCCATCTAACCATCTCATCCTCTGTCGTCCCCTTCTCCTCCTGCCCCCAATCCCTCCCAGCATCAGGGTCTTTTCCACTGAGTCAGTTCTTCACATCAGGTGGCCAAAGTATTGGAGTTTCAGCTTCAGCATCAGTTCTTCCGATGAATCTTCAGGACTGATTTCCCTTAGGATGGACTCGGCTGGATCTCCTTGCAGTCCAAGAGACTCTCAAGAGTCTTTTCCAACAACACAGTTCAAAAGCATCAATTCTTTGGTGCTCAGCTTTCTTTATAGTCCAACTCTCATATCCATACATGACTACTGGAAAAACCATAGCTTTGACTAGAAGGACCTTTGTTGGCAAAGTAATGTCTCTGCTTTTTAATACGCTGTCTAGGTTGGTCATAACTTTTCTTCCAAGGAGCAAGCATCTTTTTTTTTCATGGCTGCAGTCACCATCTGCAGTGATTTTGAAGACTAAGAGAAAAAAGTCCATCACTGTTTCCATTGTTTCCCCACCTATTTGCCATGAATTGATGGGACCAGATGCCTTGATCTTAGTTTTCTGAATGTTGGGTTTTAAGCCAGCTTTTTCACTCTTTTTCACTTTCATCAAGAGGCTCTGTAGTCCCTCTTTGCTTTTAGCCAAAGGGTGGTGTCATCTGCATATCTGAGGTTATTGATATTTCTCTTGGCAATCTTGATTCCAGCTTGTACTTCATCCAGCCCAGCATTTCGCATGATGTGATGTACTCTGCATATAAGTTAAATAAGCAGAATGACAATGCACAGCCTTGATGGACTCCTTTCCCAATTTGGAACCAGTCTGTTGTTCCATGTCTGGTTCTAAATGTTGCTTCTTGAGCTGCATACAGATTTCTCAAGAGGCAGGTCAGGTGGTCTGGTATTCCCATCTCTTTAAGAATTTTCCACAGTTTGTTGAGATCCACAGAGTCAAAGGCTTTGGCATAGTCAATAAAGCAGAAGTAGATGTTTTTCTTGAATTCTCTTGCTTTTTTTATGATCCAACAGATGTTGGCAATTTGATCTCTGGTTCCTCTGGCTTTTCTAAATCCAGCTTGAACATCTGGAAGTTCAACGTTCACATGCTGTTGAATCCTGGCTTGGAGAATTTTGAGCATTGCTTTACTAGCATGTGAGACGAGTGCAATTTGTGTGGTAGTTTGAACAGTTTTTGGCATTGCCTTTCTTTGGGATTGGAATGAAAACTGACCTTTCCCAGTCCTGTGGCCACTGCTGAGTTTTCCAAATGTGCTGGCATATTGAGTGCAGCACTTTCACAGCATCATCTTTTAGGATTTGAAATAGCTCAACTGGAATTCCAATACTTCCACTAGCTTTGTTCGTACTGATGCTTCCTAAGGCCCACTTGATTTCGCATTCTAGGTGAGGCTCTAGGTGAGTGATCACACCATAGTGGTTATCTGGGTCATGAAGAACTTTTTTCATGAAGATAGTTCTTTTGTGTATTCTTGCCACCTCTTCTTAATATCTTCTGCTTCTGTTAGGTCCATACCATTTCTGTCCTTTACTGGGTCCATCTTTGCATGAAATGTTCCCCTTTTTTGCCTTGAGAACCCCATGAACAGTATGAAAAGACAAAAAATATGACACTGAAAGATGAACTCCCCAGGTTGGTAGGTGCCCAATATGCTCCTGGAGATCAGTGGAGAAATAATTCCAGAAAGAATGAAGAGATGGAGCCCAAGAGAAAACAGCACCCAGGTGTGGATGTGACTGGTGATGGAAGTAAAGTCTGATGCTATAAAAGCGATATTGCATAGGAACCTGGAATGTTAGGTCCATGAATCAAGGTAAATTAGAAGTGGTCAAACAGGAGATGGCAAGAGTGAACATCAACATTTTAGGAATCCGTGAACTAAAATGGACTGCAATGGGTGAATTTAATTCAGATGACCATTGTATCTACTACTGTGGGCAAGAATCCCTTAGAAGAAATGGAGTAGCCCTCATAGTCAACAAGAGTCCGAAATACAGTACTTGGATGCAGCCTCAAAAACAACAGAATGATCTCTGTTCATTTCCAAGCAAACCATTCAATATCACAGTAATCCAAGTCTATGCCCCAACCAGTAACGCAGAAGAAGCTGAAGTTGAATGAAGGTCTATGAAGACCTACATGACCTTCTAGAACTAACACCCCCCAAAGATGTCCTTTTCATCATAGGGGACTGGAATGCAAAAGTAGGAAGTCAAGAGATACCTGGAGTAACAGGCAAGTTTGGCCTTGGAGTGTGGAATGAAGCAGAGCAAAGGCTAACAGAGTTTTGCCAAGAGAATACACTGGTCATAGCAAACACCCTCTTCCAACAATACAAGAGATGACTCTACACGTGGACATTACCAGATGGTCAATACTGAAATCAGATTGACTATATTCTTTTTAGCCAAAGATGGAGAAGCTCTATTCAGTCAGCAAAAACAAGACTGGGAGCTGACTGTGGCTCAGATCATGAACTCCTTATTGCCAAATTCAGACTTAAACTGAAGAAAGTAGGGAAAACCACTAGACCATTCAGGTATGACCTAAATCAGATCCCTTACAATTATACAGTGGAAATGACAAATTGATTCAAGGGATTAGATCTGATAGACAGAGTGCCTGAAGAACTATGGATGGAGGTTCATGACATTGAACAGGAGGCAGTGATCAAGACTCTCTCCAATAAAAAGAAATGCAAAAAGGCAAAATGGTTGTCTGAGAAGGCCTTACAAATAGCTGAGAAAAGAAGAGAAGCCAAAGGCAAAGGAGAAAAGGAAAGATATACCCATTTGAATGCAGAGTTCCAAAGAATAGCAAGGAGAGATAAGAAAGCCTTCCTCAGTGATCAATGCAAAGAAATAGAGGAAAAAATTAGAATGGGAAAGACTAGAGATCTCTTCAAGAAAATTAGAGATACCAAGGGAACATTTCATGCAAAGATAGGAACTTTGCTATGCAACAGAAATTAATACAACACTGTAAATCAACTATACTGCAATAAAATAAAAAAATTTTAAAGCCCCCTTTTTCAGATGAAGTAAAAGTTTGCAAAGGTTAAGTGACTCCCCGCTAGGACATACTGCCAGTTGGTAGCAGAGGCAGGACTCAAGGTCAGCTCTGCATGATCCAGGGCCTGAACTCAAATGGGGAGGACTTCTCTCCTGGCTGGCCCAGGAAGGTTGCTCCTGCATTGCTCTGGAGTGCATGTTTGTGTCCCCAGTGCCCCACACCCCCATTCATATGTCGGAGCCCTAACCTCTAGTGTGATGGTGTTATAGATGGGGCCTTTAGGAAGTGACTAGGGTTAAGTGAGGTCCTGTCCTCATGATGGGATTAATGTCCCTATAAGAAGAGACACCAGAGAGCTTGCTCTCTGCACATGTGCACAAAGAAGAAATTTATTTCTCATAGTTTTTGGAATTTCAGTTCTTTAAACTACCGGTTACAGCACCCCCAGCAGACAAATATAGGTATAACAATTATAGCGCTCCTTTCTAAGTGTCTAAGGGGACTTCCCTGGTGGTCCAGTGGTTAAGAATCCACCTGCGAGTGCAGGGGACATGGATTCGAACCCCAGTCTGGGAAGATTCCACATGCCACACGGCAAGCCCATTGCAGCACAACCACTGAGCCTGTGCTCTAGAGCCAGAGAGCCTCAACTATTGAAGCCCGCGTACCTAGATCCCATGCTCTGCAACAAGAGAAACCACTGTGATGAGAAGCCCACACATTGCAACTAGAGAGTAGCCCCCACTCGTCCCAACTAGAGAAAGCCCATGTACAGCAATGAAGATGCAGTGCAGCCAAAAATACGCAATAAGTAAAAATTGAAAAATAAAAGATCATCATAAGATTTTTTTTTTTTTTTTAGTGTCTAAGCTTGGATAAATTGGGCTTCCCTGGTAGCTCAGCTGGTGAAGAATCTGCCTATAATACAGGAGACCCTGGTTTGATTCCTGGGTCAGGAAGATCCACTGGAGAAGGGAAAGGCTACCCACTTCAGTATTCTGGCCTGGAGTATTCCATGGGCGGTATAGTCCATGCAGTCACAAAGAGTCGGACACGACTGAGCAAGTTTCACTTCACTTCACCTCACTTGGATAAATGATATGACCATCATGTTACCACCATAATACCAGCATAAGGCACCATGTTATGCTGCCCCTCCACGTACAACAAGGGTCCATCTGCCTGAGTGAATTTGCACACTTATCAATCAAACAGTCCTGTGGCTTCCCTCTGTCAATACTGGCCTCCACATCAGCAAATGCTGACCCAACCATCTGCCAGGTTTTCCCTTTAAGTGTCCAGCGCTGGGACAACCCACCTCCCGGGAACCTTTGAGAATCACTCCAAGCCCTTCCTCAGCCGGTCAGGGCTACTGGATTCCCTCCTCCCCAGCACACGCTCTGAGCTCCCCGCATACAACCTCAGCCATACTGTCTTCACTTCTAACTTCCCAGGGGAATTCTGACTGACTTCCCAAGTTCCCCTGCAGTTATGATAACTGGCAGTTATGATAACTGATAACGGTAGGGCTCCCAAGACCCCATATTTAGCTGAGTAGTCAAGGGTCAGGGGCTTCTCCAGAGCAACTGCTGCAAATAGTCCCTTTCCAGGTACACACCTCTGCTTAGGTCTTGGGTTCTTAAAGGTATTTGGCCTAGACTCACAAACATCTCTTACCTCAGAGGAAAAACCCTCTCAAAATGAACGGAATGATGCCATTGCCTTTTGATATGATTTAAGGGAAAACCTACCATTAATTTGTTACTTCAGTGCAACTCTCGACTCAAACTATACTGCAGACCAATGAGATATCTAAGTTATGAAAACAGTTAAAATGATACAGATGCATGCCCATATTAAAGTCTTCTGCAAAAGAAAAGTGAGGAAGTAGATTGCATCGGTAGAGTGGGTCAGATCATAGAAAGCCCTAAAATCAGATACTTGAGGGTTTTATTAAAAAGGCAAAAGTGGGTCACGGTGGTTCTGGAAGGGTGGAAATGGAGTTAGGGAAAGATGTGGCTGGCATTGTAAGTGAAAATGAACTAGAGGAGAGACTGAAGGATGTGGGAGACTTGGGAGAAGTGGGTGGCGGTCATTCACACACGCGGTACCAAGGGACTGGGCTAGACTGTGGGGTTAAGAAATGCGTGATCCACAGAGCAGACTGCCTGGTTCCAAGCCCAGTTCCGCCCTCACTGCGCGGGACCCTGTGGAAATCTGGACCGGCGACTCCCCTCTGTGCTCTGCATCCCTTCAGCTCTAAAGTAAGGATAGCAGCTCTGGGAGGGCACCCACTGCAAACATTCACGTGGCAGCTTTCTTGGTTCATTCTTGTTAGCATAGGAATGAGGAGGTCATCACATACCTTTGATTTGACTTAGTGGCAACAGGTAAGAAATAAAGGGGCCCAGAAAAGATTCAGGGAGATGTTTTCCACACTCATATCCAATCAAGTGCCGAGTCCTATATATTCACATCTTAGACAATCTCTTCAATCCATCTGCTTCTTTTCGTCTTCACCACCTGCCCTTGAGTCCCACCTGAAACGTCCTCCCCTCCTTGAGCCCTGTGACGGCCTCCTCACTGGTTACCTTGCTTCCATTCTTGTCCCCCTTGCAAGCCACTCTATACAGCAGCCAGAGAATGCTGCTTTTCCTGCAAAGCCGAAAATGTACTCCTCTGGCTTAAAATTCTCTAATGCCCTTACACTGTTCATGGAAAACTAAAAGGAAAAGCACTGTTTTTCTCTACTCCACTCACATCAACACTGCTGACACTAATTACCTGGAGTTAGCACAGACCACACAGATTAAGGACCCAGTCCCACAGGACAGCCCCTCTCCCACTTCAGAAGCCAACTGCAAGTCCAGGCCTCCCATATCAACTCTCTATAAGTCTGGGAGTCCCATGACCCCTTACTGGAGTTTGATGATTTCCTAGAATAGCTCACAGAACTCAGGAAAGCTCTTTTCTTACTATAACCCCGTTTATTACCAAGGATAAAACTCAGGAAGAGCTAAACAGAAGCGATGAGGCTTCTCTACATGTTCCTACCTCTACATGTTCGCCCACACAGAAGCTCTCTGAACCCCACAGGTCAGGGATTTCTATGGAGGTTTCAGCATGTAGGCATGACCAACGATTAGCTCAGTCCCCAACCCCTCTCCCAAAACCGGAGGCCAGCGGGTGGGGCTCAAAGTTGCAACCCTCCAATCATATGTTTAAAAACAACTAAGCATCTTTTTTTTCCCCTTTTCAACGATGTCATTTTTAACTCCAAGGAAAACAAAAGTTGTTCATGAAAGTAAAGGTAATCATAATCATAAACATTATTTGTTCAGTAGTAAGAAATATTTACCTGTTATAAAGATCAAAATACTAAGGACTTAATGTTTTTAATGGTGAGATAAAACTGGGGAGAAGAAAGGAATGAAAGAAGGTGATACAAGAAAGCTGAATCCACATCCCTCATGTGTGTGCGTGTGTGTGTAAAAGTTGCTCAGTTGTGTCCAACTCTTTACGACCCTATGGACTGTGGCTTGCCAGGCTCCTCTGTCCGTGGGATTCTCCAGGCAAGAATACTGGTGTGGGTTGTCATGTCCTTCTCCAGGGGATGTTCCTGAGCCAGGGATTGAACCCAGGTCTCCCTCATTGTGGGCAGATCCTTTACTGTCTGAGCCACCAGCGAATCCCCTCCTCCCTCATCCAGGGAGTCAATGGATAATATCTACAAACTGAAGAACAGGAGAAAGAGATGGATATTATTAATCTCCAGATATTTAAATATCTGAAGAAAAAGCTAAATGATTTGAAAGCCATTGCCTCTGGAAAGCAGGAGATGGTTAAAATATAATATTTTTTAATACTATTTTACTTTTAAAATTATCAGCACATTTTGTTTGGTTTAAAAAAATGAAAAAATTTAGAACAATATGGTGAACAGGAGAAATGATAGCATTGAAAAACTTTAATGAGATAAAGGCAAATGCACAACAGATGAAACATTGTATGTTGGGAGTTGTGATCGAGGAGGAATTTGACTCTATTTGTGATATTTGGATTTTACTTATATACATATATATATATATAATTTATAAAATATAAAAGCCATAATAATGCAATTAGAGGAAAAAAGCCAACATGGTGGGTTCAGATGGTACAAATACCAAACTTAACTAAGCTGTCATTTTGATTTAGGGGGGACCAGGAATTAAAACATACAATTCACACTAGTAAACCAAATGCATTTATCTTTAAGAAACCTATAAATCCTCTGTTACCATGGGCTGCCTTGGAGAAGAGAATGGCAACCCACTCCAATATTCTTGCCTGGGAAATCCCATGGTGAGAGAAGCCTGGCAGGCTACAGTCCATGGGATCACAAAGAGTTGGACACACCT
The DNA here is from genome assembly GCF_019320065.1 of Cervus canadensis. Lineage (NCBI taxonomy): Eukaryota > Metazoa > Chordata > Mammalia > Artiodactyla > Cervidae > Cervus > Cervus canadensis. The sequence continues at coordinate 60,315,810 of NC_057397.1, read as the reverse complement.
TAGTGACTGAACACACATGGGCTGCCTTAACACATTTTAAAACATTTAAAATGCTTTAATTTTAACACATTTTCAAATCAAATTTAATACCCTGAGAAATTGTTTAATATTTCAAAGAAGCCCCATCAGTGGGCTTTATAGATATTCTCCTCTGAGGCCGAAGAATGTCTGGTAGCCATAGCACTTAACCCTGATCTTTATTCTTTTTTTTTTTTTTTCTGATCTTTATTATCCAGAAAATTCATATTTGGATGTGCCAACCTCTAAATTTTCATCACACTTACTAATCAGTCCTAATCATTGCACTACAAGGGAAACAGGAAACATTCTTAAGAGGAAATGGGGAGAGAGTCACTTCCCAGAGCCCCTAGACCCGTGGTGGGCAATGCTCCCCAAATATATACATTGCCCTTAACTCCCCAAGTACACAATAGCCACAACAAATACCTTCTTAGTCTCTTTCTTCTCAAACATGCTGTTCACACTATATAGATTAAGAACCAGGAACTTACAGGCCTTACTCTAAAGACTGGTTTTGCCTTTCAAAAACCCCTTCATCTCAGAGGCAATCGCAGGCCAAAGGCAGGGAGCAGGGTAACTGGGTGGGCAGGAGGGGTCTGGACACAAAACAAGGGGGACCTGGTGAGGGATGGGGCTAGAAGGGGGCTGCCACCGCTCTAGAAATACTTCATGACATCAGCGGATCCAGGCTCCCCAGACTTCCACTTACTAAGATGTGTATCCTTAAGACAAATTACTTAACTGAAAAAGAGATACTAACAGCACCGCCCTCAACAGGTCACCAGGGTGAATGAGATACTGCACAGAAAGCGTCCGGTCCAGCCCAGATCGAATATCCTGCAGAGGCTGCCCCCTCTGATGACTGCAGCTCGCCCTTGGTGGAGGCTCCTCAGAAGGCTTCTACACAGTCACACGCATTCACATTTCTAACACGCTGTGTCCTTGTCCAGAGACAGGAAGGTGTGCATGTACCTGCTGAGTCCTGGAGAGCCAGGCCTGCGAGTGTGTGACTATTGGGTAATAACCTGGGAAACGGCAGGCCAAGGACTCATTAAAGGCTGTGAAAATATTTGGCAGGGGGGGATGTCTGTGTAATATTGAGGTGGGGAAACTTCCCAACCCTTGCTCCCTGGGCTCCTCTGATGGTCTGGCAGAACCACACATCCCCTATGCTCATCCCAGTCCTCCCGGCACTCACCAGTCCTCCATCAGCCATCTCACCGCAGGCTCGGCTGGTCAAGTCTCCCCTGCACCGACCACATCTGTTCACTGCTGAGCAATAACTCAGGCCCTAGAAGGTGGTCAGGGGATGAGCTGCTCACCCCCAGTAATAAGTGGCTACTGCTTCCCTTTTACCAATATCAGTCCTGAGTCTCCCAGGCCACCGGTTATTAACATGATTTGCTAGTTTTTCCCTGAATGGGAAGAAGAAGCTAAAGTATAATCTTACCTTCCTGCTTACCCCAGAAATCACCCGACGCTAACTTAGAGGTCCTTCTTCAGGTCATTAACCAAGGTGCCCTCTGTCATGTCCCTCGGATACTCATTCACTCTGTGGCAGTGCCTCCCATCCCTCTTCTCACCAAGCCACACAGAGAAAATAATACTGTTTGTATTGCACCCAGGGAAAGTGGGCACAGAGCCGCTGGAGGTGGGTGGGCCCACAGATGCTTCATCAAGGCTGGGAGGATGGAGATCTCGACATATCCCTAGTCCTCTCCTGGATCCTGACCCTGTATCACAGCACTCGGTCCTGTATAAGAGCACTGAGGCCTGTACCATAGCGTGTAGCCCTGTATCCCGGTCTCATTCCTGTGTCACTGGGCTCATCACATCTATGGTCTTACACGGTGACGTTTCTGTCTCCACAACAAGACTGGAAACTGCACAATTGGACTGGGTATGATTTCCTGCCTCCCTCTCCGCTAGAGCATTATCAAGTCCCAGCAACCACTGAACACATATTTGTTCCACTATAAACAGTCACGGGGCTTCCCAGGTGGCGCTAGCGGTCAAGAACCTGCCTGCCAATGCAGGAGACTTAAGAGACGTGAGTTTGATCCCTGAGTTGGGAAGACCCCCCTGGAGGAGGGCATGGCAACCCACTCTAGTATTCTTGCCTGGAGAATCCCACGGACAGAGGAGCCTGGCAGGCTACAGACCATAGGTTCACAAAGAGTCGGATGTGATCGAGTCAGATGTGACCTAGGGACTAAACAGCAAAGGACGGCAGGCAGGGCAGGGGCCTGAGGAACAAAGAACCACCTTCCTGACTTAAACTCAGTATCCTTTTCAAAATCATACTGTAACTTCTTTTATAAACATCTTCAGGAATTGTCCTCATTTTGTTTCGGAGGCAAACAGAAAACAAGTGGAAGGGAAATCCTCTTTGAAGAAGTTTAAAATGGTCCCAGGCCTGAAATGCTGGGTTTGCAGAGGAGCTGCCAAGTCTGGTGAACACTGGACCCGTGCGGGGAGGACGGAAGCAGAGGGACAAAGGGGAAGCGGGCAGGACTCAAGCCACGTTGACGCTGTCTTAACACAGTTCATCAGGAGGCACCAGGGGGTCTGGGAGCACAGGTCTGGGCCCATCTGATGCCACCAGATGTCTGGGGAGAGATGCGCAGGCATGCCGTCTTTGCCCAAAGCAATCTCTCAGCAGGTGGGGAAGAGGCAAAAGGATTGGTGTTGGTAATGGCAGGAGGACCTCATAGGTGTCAACATTGGCCAGGCGACATTTATGCGCCTTAGGAGCACCGGCTCACTTCATCCTCCCAACAACCCCAAGAGAAGAGCTACTCCACTCATTCTAGAGACAGGGAGACCGAGATACAAAGAGACCAGGTAAATGGCCTCAAGCCACGCAAGCTGAAAGTAGGGCAGCCACCAAACTATGAATCTTGAACATCTCACTCCCAACCTGCACTCCCAACTACTAAGTCCGTCCTGGGGCCGATTCGTCAGCAGAGGGTGGAAGACATGATCTTGAGAAGAGGAACTGTGTGGTTTGGGCTTCACGGCAGACACACCACTCCACCCTGGGGCACAGTGTTAGTGAGAAAGCGTTCAGAAATGAGAGGCAAAATCCAGCAGACGGGTTCCACCAACTCAGCTCTGGCAACTCCCAGCATTGTGGGTCAACAAACAACTGGCTCCGGGAACATAAACTCTTTCAAAATTGAGGGTCTCTTGGGAAGAGCCAGAGGCAAAAATCCCTCAGGAAAGGAGGAAAGAAATGTGACCAAATGTGGGTGAAAAATATATGCCCCCAAAATGATGCCACTGAGCTTCCCTGGTGGCTCAGTGGTAAAGACTCCAATGCAGGAGACACGGGTTTGCTCCCTGGTCTGGAAAGATCTCAATTAAAAAGAAAAAAAGGCAAAATGATGAAACTAAGGAAATGAACATGATGGCTGTGTTAACCAAAACAAGACTTCTCTGAACTCAGACCTCAAAGAACAAATAAAGACCTCAACAAGGAGATAAGCAAACAAAAGCATATAAGGAAGCTAGCCAAATTCACGGAAGCAACAGAAGAGAAAAATAAAGCCACTGCAAAAGTGAAAACTCCATCACAAGAAGAAAGAAGAGATGCTGCAAAATGCAGCAAAAAAAGAGACGCTGCAAAGTGGGGCAAAAGGCTTCCGCGCAGTTATACAGATAAAAAAATACTAAGAGCAGTAAAACACTCAAAACAAGGGCACCCAAAACAAAGCTCCGAAACTCTGCCACCCTGTGAATGACTTTTAGGAAGCACTGAAAACAAAAACCACAGTGCACGCAAAGATGACAGAACCAAGGCTGATTGTACCTCTGTGCATTCACACAGAGTGATTTGCAAGATGCAAATTTTGAAAAACAAGGTTCAGAAAGTGGGTAGAGTAAGTGCTTATTCATGAGACAGAAAAGGATATGCATATGTGTGAAGGCTTGTATCTGCACAAAAATGCGTAGAGGGGATACGTGTTAAACTGTAAGCAAGTGTCTCTGAGGAGGGAGCCTGGAGATCTATGGTGGGAGTGAGGGTGCATGGGTGTGTGTTCAGTCGCATCCAACTCTTTGCGACCCCTGGACTGTAGTCCACCAGGCTCCTCTGTCCATGGAATTTTCCAGGAGTGCGTTGCCATTTCCTCCTCCAGGGGATCTTCCCAACCCAGGGATTGGACCCAAGTCTCTTGCGTCTCCTGCACTGGCAGGCAGGTTCTCCACCACTTTGAGGTTACTTTTATCTTGTACCATTTTGGGCTGTTTGAATGTTACCACCATCACCACCGCAACAACAAACTTTTCAAATAAAAGGAAAATACACATGTATGTGCATATACACGCATGCGTGCACACGCGCGCACACACACACACACACCCCTAACAAGTATACATGAAAATATGGGCAGTCATACAATGGGAGGCTCCAGCGGCATTTCTCAGCTGGGTGGACCAGTAAGTTTATCAATGCACTTTGCTCCCGTTTTTTACAAGTCTGATCAAGGTATCACTCCTCCCTGAACCAAGGAACCAGTTCAGTAATATCATATCACTGGACAACTTCAGTCCTTTCAAAGCTCTTCCATTCAGTCAAGAATGTACAAGGAGGCATAAAGATGTTCCCAGTGTACCACCCGAATGGATCCTGAGCTAAACAAATGTATTTGGCCAAGCTCCAGCCTCTGGGGGCAAGTGGCCAATGGTTCTTTAGACCAACAAAGGAAAGGGAGTTGCTGTCTGTCCTTCTGTGGAGATTGAATTTTCTCCATAATTCATTTACAGTAAAGTTCTAAGCACAGAATACACAAATATAATCTAGCATGGCTATTACTGCCATCCTAAGGTCTCCACTGTAGCAAACTTGGAAGTCCCAGTTACAGAAGCAGGGTCCCAGAGTTGTCATGGGAGCCCTTAATAATAATGTGTTCTCTTTTCCATGGCTAGTTTTGAGATGTCAGTGCTTATGCAATAGATAAAAAGTATCAACTTAATTAAAATGGGCAAAAGGCCAAGTGATGCACTTAATGTTCCATCCAGAATCTAAGCCTCCAAATGAAGAAAATATTAATAGGAACCATCTTCCTGTGTCCTCCAAATGAATGTTTTTATCTGAATCCAGGCTCCACAGGGCTGATGGTCAGAAACACACCCATGGAGACATGTTCTGTAGTGAAATCATGACCTTAGTCAAGAAAAGTAAGCTTACCAGCTGCACCAGTTTTAAAAAATCAACGAAGACATCACTTCTCAACATGTTTGGGTCCACGGTTACTGAAAAACAGGGATAGCAAGCCAGGTTAGCACGGGGCTGGGTTGACTGTTCTGTTAAACTGCTCTGTCCTCCAGGGAGCCCTCCAGGCCTTGACAGTGCACCGCTGCCTCCTTAAAGGCAACGGAGCCTTTGACTTCTCAAATCCATGAAAACCTACAAAGCCCTTCTCCTCCAGGCAGCCTGGACTGACAACATGAACCCATCACACCAATCCCAGGTGACTCTTTCCAGGAGTCCTTTTTCATTCATGCACATCCATCACTCAATAGCCATCTTGCTGCCCTATTAGAAAGATGATGAAGTTAATACGAAGAAACAATAAGATCTAAAACTGTGGATCTAGACTCCCACTTTAGTGAGATGCTTGGTCATTTGAAAATTTTAAATCAGCCAAGAAACAAGGATGGAGAGGACTTCTTTTCACAATGGGAGCTCTCAAGAGGTTATCCAAAAAAAAGAAAAAAAGCAATAATAAGGCTACCAGAGATTTAAAGTTTTTGTTCTTCTGTACTTATAAGACATTTACTCCCTTAGATGTAAAGCTCCAGATACCAACACCCAGAGCTGTGGCCAGAGTACATGGGGCCGGGACTGCCCCCTGAGGGCCCCACAGTCACACGTGAGGGGCTTCCCTACAGTTTTCTCAGTTCTTATCTTCCTCCCCACGAGTCCTCTCCCACACTCTGCACTTGAGCTGAACTTATCCACCTTCTAAATCTATATTAAATGTCTTTCTTTTCGTTGCTCTTTTACTGATCTTGTCAAATCATTTCTACCAGCATTCCAAACTAGCACTGACTGAGGTCATTTCGGGTTGTGCTTCCCAAATGATGCCAGATTTTTCAAAACAAAATAACTAATACAGAGAGTCTCTGTAAGAGCAAAAACTTTTCCCCCTCTCTTTTAAAGAGGTTAATTTCAGCACGGGGTTGGGGGGGGGGGGCGGAGCTCTTGTCTTACTTTCTGGAATATATGTGGCATGTGTGCTAAGTCACTTCAGTCATGTTTGACTCTGTGTGACCCTATCAACTGTAGCCTACCAGGCTCCACTGTTCATGGGAGTCTCCAGGCAAGAATACTGGAGTAGGTTGTCAATCCCTTCTCCAGAGGATCTTTCTGACCCAGGGATCGAACCCACATGGCATATGTCTCCTGCATTGGCAGGCAGGTCCTTTACCACTAGCGTCACCTGGGAAGCCTATATGTGGCATGTATGCAAGTTAATCATGACAATCAGTACCATGGATCCTTGGGATGGGGAACACTGTTGAAGACGTGTTCAATAAATTAGTATTTACTGTACAACCATTAAGTACCGAGTACTATGCAAAGCATTTTGCATGTTTTAGCTCACTTAATCTTCACAACAAATGCTGAAGTAAAGAGCATTTCCATTTTACAGATAAAGACACTGAAGCTCAGAGAAGGTAAGTCTCTTTCCCCAGGTCACACAGCCAGTGAGGTGCAAACCGGGGGCTTGGCTCTAGGTCTGAGCAGAGCCTGTGCTCACAGTCACAGTGCTACACTGCACTGTAGCATCTCCTTCCTCTACCTTCCAAGGGGATGCACGGGGCATCCTGATTATGGATAAAGGCCAGGTCTAGAGAAGTGACCCCTTAAGCACAGTAATTATTTATGAAAAGGCCAGTTGTTAAAGGAGTATTTCATGAAGATCTGAGAAAGCAAACCAAGAAAGAATGAAATTTCAAAAGGTACTACATTTTGAACTTGAAAAAATTTATTTAATATGTCTAAAAAGGGGTACATTCTCCATTACAAAAGATGAATGGAAAATAGATGACTTCTAAAATTTCTATTGGCTATGTTTTAAAAAAAATATGCGCAACTCTGAAAAATAATGAGGTAAATCTATAATTGCTTCAGATGACCATTATATCTACTACTGGGAGCACGAATCCCTGAGAAGAAACAGAGTAGTCCTCATAGTCAACTAAAGAGTCTGAAAGGCAGTACCTGGGGGCAATCTCAATAACAAGAGAATGATCTCTGTTTGTTTCCAAGGCAAACCATTCAATTCTAAGTAATTCAAATCTATGCCCCAATCAGTAATGTCAAAGAAACTGAAGTTGAATGGTTCTATGAAGACCTACACTACTACCTAGAGCTAACACGGAAACAAGATGTCCTTTTTATCATAGGGGACTGGAATGCAAATGTCAAGAGATACCTGGAGTAACAGGCAAGTTTGGCCTTGGAGTTCAAAATGAAGCAGAGCAAAGGCTAAAAGAGTTTTGCCAAGAGAACACACTGGTCATAGCAAACACCTTCTTCCAACAACACAAGAGAAGACTCTGCACATGGACATCACCAGATGGTCAATACTGAAGTCAGATTGATTATATTCTTTTTGGCCAAAGATGGAGAAGCTCTATACAGTCAGCAAAAACAAGACCGGTAGCTGACTGTGGCTCAGATCATGAACTCCTTATTGCCAAATTCAGACTTAAATTGAAGAAAGTAGGGAAAACCACTAGACCATTCAGGTGTGACCTAAATCAAATCCCTTACAATTATACAGTAGAAGTGAGAAATAGATTCAAGGGATTAGATCTGATAGACAGAGTGCCTGAAGAACTATGGACAGAGGTTCATAACAGGTACAGGAGGCTGTGATCAAAACTACCTCCAAGAAAAAGAAATACAAAAAGGCAAAATGGTTGTCTGAGGATGCCTTACAGATAGGCCTTCTCAGTTTGTCTGAGAAAAGGAGAGACGTGAAAGGCAAAAGAGAACAGGAAAGATATACCCATCTGAATGCAGAGTTCTAAAGAATAGCAAGGAGAGATAAGAAAGCCTTCCTCAGCGATCAATGCAAAGAAATAGAGGAAAACAATAAAAGGGGAAAGAATACAGATCTCTTCAAGAAAATTAGAGATACCAAGGGAACATTTCATGCAAAGATGGGCACAATAAAGGACAAAAATGGTATGGACCTAACAGAAGCAGAAGATAATAAGAAGTGGTGGCAAGAATACACAGAAGAACTATACAAAAAAAGATCATCACCCAGACAACCACTATGGTGTGATCACTCACCTAGAGCCAGACATCCTGGAATGCGAAGTCAAGTGGGCCTTAGGAAGCATCACTATGAACAAAGCTAGTGGAGGTGATGGAATTCCAGTTGAGCTATTTCAAATCCTGAAAGATGATGCTGTGAAAGTGCTGCACTCAATATGCCAGCACATTTGGAAAACTCAGCAGTGGCCACAGGACTGGAAAAGGTCAATTTTCATTCCAATCCCAAAGAAAGGCAATCCCAAAGAACGTTCAAACTACCACACAATTGCATTTATCTTACACGCTAGCAAAGTAATGCTCAAAAGTCTCCGAGCGAGGTTTCAACAGCATGTGAATCAAGAACTTCCAGATGTACAGCTGGATTTAGAAAAGGCAGAGGAATCAAAGATCAAATTGTCAACATCCATTGGATCATAGAAAAAGCAAGAGAGTTCCAGGAAAACATCTACTTCTGCTTCATTGACTACGCTAAAGCCTTTGACTTTAGCGTATCATAACAAACTGTAGAAAATTCTTAAAGAGATGGGAATACCAGACCACCTTACCTGCCTTCAGAGAAACTTGTATGCAGGTCAAGAAGCAATAGTAAGAACCGGACATGGAGCAACAGACTGGTTCCAAATTGGGAAAGGAGTACATCAAGGCTGTATATTGGTACCCTGCCTGTTTAACTTGTTTAACTTGTATTCAGAGTACATCATGTGAAATGCCAGGCTGAATGAAGCACAAACTAAAATCAAGATTTCTGGGAGAAATATCAGTAACCTCAGATATTCAGATGACATCACCCTTATGGCAGAAAGCGAAGAGGAACTAAAGAGCCTCTTGATGGAGGTGAAAGAGGAGAGTGAAAAAGCTGTCTTAAAACTCAACATTCAAAAACCTAAGATCAAGGCATACAGTCCCATCACTTCAAGGCAAATAGATGGGGAAACAATGAAAACAGTGACAGACTTTATTTTCTTGGGCTCCAAAATCACTGCAGATTGTGACTGCAGCCATGAAATTAAAAGATGCTTGCTCCTTGGAAGAAAAGCTATGAGAAACCTAGGCAGCATATTAGAAAGCAGAGACATTACTTTGCCAATAAAGATCCATCTAGTCAAAGCTATGGTTTTTCCAGTAGTCATGTATGGATGTGAGAGCTGGACCATAAAGAAGGCTGTGTTGAAGAATTTATGCTTTCGAACTGCAGTGTTGGAGAAGACTCTTGAGAGTCCCTTGGACTACAAGGAGATCAAACCAGTCAATCTTAAAGGAAATCAGTCCTGTTTATTCATTGGAAGGACTGATGCTGAAGATGAAGCTCCAATACTTTGGCCACCTGATGTGAAGAGCCGACTCATTAAAAAAGACCCTGATGCTGGGAAAGATTGAAGGCAGGAGGAGAAGGAGACGACAGAGGACAAGATGGTTGGATGGCATCACCGACTCAATTGACATGAGTTTGAGCAAGCTCTGGGAGATGGTGATGGACAGGGAAGCCTGGTGTGCTGCAGTCCATGGGGTCACAAAGAGTCGGATACTACTGAGCAACTGAACAACAATAAGAAATGTTTTAAGAGGAGTAAAATCAACATATAGAAGAAAAAGGTTTTTTTCTTTTGTAGTGAAGGACATTAGTGGGGTAGTTGGCGATGTTTAAATAAAGTCTCTATGCTAGATAGCATTACTATATCAGTGTTAATTGCCCGATTTTTATAACTACACTGTAGTTACTGAAGAGAAAGTCCTTGATCTCAGGAAATACACATAGCTGTACTTAACGATAAGGTAGTTTATATATGCAAAACAAGTGTCTCAAAAATTATATACAATATATATTATGCATTCATTCATAACACAAATGCAGACTTGGGAAAGTGAGAGAGAGGGATAAAGCAAATGTAAAGTGTTAACATCTGAGAAATCCGAGTAGAACATACAGAAATTTTTGCATTAATTTTGCAACATCTCTGTAAGTCAGAAATTCTCTCAGACTAAAAAGTTTTAAAAACTCAGATTCAGGACATCCCTGATGGCACAGCCAATAGAAATTTGCCTGCCAATACAGGGGACATGGGTTCGGGCCCTGGCCGGGGGGGATTCCACCTGCCGTGGAGCAACTGGGCCCTTGGGCCACAGCTACTGAGCCCAAGAGTCGCAGCTCCTGAGCCCACGTGTCCTAGAGCCCGTGCTCTGCAACAAGAGACCCACTTGGGGTGAGAAGCCCATGCACCACAGCGCACAGTAGCCCCCGATAAAGAAAGCCCACGTGCAGGAATGAAGACCCAGAGTGGCCCAAATAAGCTAATTAATTAATTCAAAACAAAACTCAGATACAGAAAAATGTACAGAGTAAGCTTCGATTTGTCTTTAACCAACAAAGATGTACACACACACTAGAAATACACAAGCCTCTTGTATTAATAGTAGTATTTTCTTTTAAAGGCATGGGAATATGAGGTGGAAGGGAACGTGTCTTTCATTTTAAACTCTTTGGCCAGGTTTTATTTTTAAAACATTTTATGTCTATACCATTTCCCCCTTTTAAACCTTTAACTGTTTGAATGCCAATGATTCTAAAATTTCTCCCCACCATCCTCTCTTATGAGAGCTCATCTTGCTGTGCATATAGGACTTTTCAGAAGCCCAGAAATGCACCAAGACTCTGTATCACTAGCCCCATGGGTCCAGAGCAGACCTCCAAGCATCCCTGGTGCCTCAGCTCTGCTCCTAGGGAGGCCAGAGATGAAACTGCCATCTCCAGCACTGCCAGGAAACATTTCTGATATCTCCTGAAATCTTTCACATAAAAGCAGATCATTTTATCCTTTTGTTCAGTCTTAATCCAAATGCCATTCCTTTGATTTCTACAATCAAAACCAACACAGAGCACCTGGGGGAGGGGTGACTCTAAACAAAGCATTCTTATACCAAATACAAAGACCACATATTGTATGATTCCATTTACGTGAAATATCCAGAGCAGGCAAATTTATAAAGGCATAAATTAGTGTATAAAGACAAGGGCTGGTAAGGGAGAGAAATAGGAAGTGGCTGATAATAGGTATAAAATTTCTTTTGGGGTGGTAAAAATGCTTTCAGATTAGATGACGGTGATGGTTACACAATTCTGTAAATATACCAAGAGCCATTGAGGACAGATATAAACCTCCACATTTCCACAGATCTGTTTAAAAAAATCCAAATACATACCATTTTGCAAATATTGTTCTAACTGGTCCCTTCTCTCATCAGCCATAGATGTGCTCATTGCAAGATAGTACTTTGGTGGAAAGGGTGGCAGGCAATTTCCAAACACCCGCTTCAGCTGAAAGATCCAGAAAACACAAGGTTAAGGCAAAGCGCCTACCATTCAAGGTTGGTGAGACACCAAAGCCTCCGCTTGGGGCAAGTCTCTCTCCAGCACTTTATTTGTTTATTTATTTTTTTTAAAAGGAATTGATTGATATATGAATACTTGAATGGCTAAACATTTACCACTAGTGCTACTTGGGAAGCACTGGAGCTTTTTTGGAAATACCTCTTTATCACACTGAGGAAGATAGTTTTTACTCTTTAGTTTGTTCACAGTTCTTTTTTTTTTTTTTTTATTAGTTGCTAATTAGAGGCTAATTACTTCACAACATTGCAGTGGGTTTTGTCATACATTGACATGAATCAGCCATGGAGTTACATGTATTCCCCATCCCGATCCCCTCTCCCACCTCCCTCTCCACCCGATTCCTCTGGGTCTTCCCAGTGCACCAGGCCCAAGCAGTTGTCTCATGCATCCAACCTGGGCTGGTGATCTGTTTCACCCTAGATAATATACATGTTTCAATGCTGTTCTCTCGAAACAGCCCACCCTCGCCTTCTCCCACAGAGTCCAAAAGTCTGTTCTGTACATCTGTGTCTCTTTTTCTGTTTTGCATATAGGGTTATCATTACCATCTTTCTAAATTCCATATATATGTGTTAGTATTCTGTAATGTTCTTTATCTTTCTGGCTTAAGGCTGAATAATATTCCATGGTGTATATGTACCACAGCTTCCTTATCCATTCATCTGCTGATGGGCATCTAGGTTGCTTCCATGTCCTAGCTATTATAAACAGTCCAGCACTTTATTTAAAATTAACACTTCCTGATGGTCAAAAGGAGGAAAAAGTAATACCTTGATTTTCTTAAAGAGGATTTTATTTTAGTAGAGGCTCCTACAACACTGTGAGACGTATCTCAGACTGACAACTCCAGTCTGAGTTTGGTAGATTTGGGGTATATTTTAATCTTTCATTTGTTTTTACACAACACATCAGTCACATCATACAATATTCCTTTAATTCATTCCCCAATAGTATTCATGACATCAATGGTTAGAGTTAGGAATTTAATGCCCCCTCCCCACACCCACCCAATTTGAACAGAACAGCAGATGTTCAGAGTTGTGCAGTCTAATTTGGTAGTTTCTGCCAACGCAGCTAGTCCAAACTGAGACGGATGATAAGTGTAAAATACACTCTAGTTTTAAGGGAAGACTTCGTACAAAGGGAAGAGAATGTAAAACATTTTACTAACAACTTTTTAGGAATGTGCATGCTAAGTAGCTTCAGTTATGTCCAACTCTTTGGAATATGACTGCCAGGCTCCTCTGTCCATGGGATTCTCCAAGCAAGAACACAGGAGTGAGTTGCCATACCCTCCTCAATCACTTTTTATATTGATTACCTACTGAAATCATAATATTTTAGATGTATCAGATTAAATAAAATGTATCATTAAAATTAATTCCACCTGTTTTTTAAATCTTTTTTAACATGTTAAAATTTTAACACAAAATTTTGCAATGTTACATATGTGGCTTACATTCTATTGCTAGTGGACAATGTTGGTTTCTAAAAGTCCTGCAAGGCTGACATATGATCCCAATAGAAACTCTGCCAGACCCCTCCCTCTTCCCTACCCACATATGACCCAAGACCATGACCATGTTGGAAACTATCTTTATGCAAGCTCACAGTGGATGCATCAAAAATAATTTTTAAATTAGGTAATCAAAATGACCTTCATTCCAGACTCACATTTACAGTGAAAGCTTGAAAATAAGACATTGTATCTTTCTCTTTAAAGTAGAAGAAAGGAAACCAGTAAGATTTTAACATGGTACCTCTGGAACAGGAAATTTCACTGGCTTAAAGAAAATGAGAGCAGATCTAAGAGAAATGAGACTGCAAACAAGAACGAACTAAAATTCCATGACTTTTGTCAAAAATACAGTGTGTGTTTGGCAAATATTTACCTTGCACCAGCCCTAACTTCAAAATAGATCCCAAATCTGGCCTCTTCTTCCTCCCCCACTGCCATCGCTCTTGTCCACACCCCTGTCATCTCTTGTTCCAGGTTATTGCAGTAACTTTCCAACAGATCTCTCTGCCTCCGCCCTTGCTCCCCTTCCATCTATTCCTAATACAGAATCTAAAGTTACTTTAAAATGTAAGTCAGATCATTCCTCTGCCCTGCACAAAATCCTTCATAGCAGCCCATCTCACTCAAGTACGAGCCAAAATTCTTAGGGTGGCCCAGAATTGGGCCACCCAATAAGACGTCCATTAACCACCTGTGACTACTTAAATTTAAACTTAAAATTTAAAGTTCAACTCCTCCATCTCACTAACCACATTTCAAATACTCAATAGCCACTGGAAACATGGCAAGTTCCTACTAAATTGGACAAAGAAGATACAGAGCATTTCCACCAGCACATAAATTTCTACTGGACAGTGTTGATCTAACACTTAGAAAGGTTATTACCTGCCTACCTATAGGGAAGATACAGCTTCCTTATATTTTGTTTGGTCTGCTGGGTTGTTTGTTTGATTTCTAGGGAATCTGAATTTGATGCTAACATTTATTTTTGCAATTTAAAAATATTCAAGTGATAATCTGGAGAGAATATAAAATGGTACAGCCACTTTGGAAGAAATTTTGGCAATTTCTTACAAGGTAAACATAGTTTTATCACATAATTCAGCAACTGCACTCCTAGTTATTCACCCAACAGATTTGAAAACTGTGGCCACAAAAAGACAGCATACAAATGTTTAGAAGTGCTTTACTCATAATCACCAAAACCTGAAAGCAACCGAGATATCCTTCAATAGGTGAATGGATAAACAAACTCTGGTCTATCCCTACAATGGAATATTCCCCAGCAATAAAAAGAAATGAGTTGTCAAGCCGCAAAGAGACATGGAGGAAACTGAGATACATATTGACAAATAAAAAGTCAATCTGAAGAAACACACTGTATGACTTCAATTATATGATATTCTTGGGGGAAAAGCAAAATGGTAGAGAGAGTAAAAACATCCATGGTCACCAGGAGCTTGGAAAAGGGGGCTGTTGAACTGGTGAAGCACGTGGAATCTTTTAGGGTGGTGAAACTAGTCTGCATGATACTATGATACATGGTACTAGGTACTTGCCAAACCTACTGAACTTTACAACACAACTTCAATGTGTGTAAATATTTAAAGAATCATTTAGGAAGTGGGGGGAAACCCAGAATGGAATGAAGAATGTGAGTAAACAATTTAACTATGTTATAAATAGATGAAACAACTGCAGCGAAGGGGATGAGGGAAAAGGTGCTGACCTAAGTCACTCTGCAAATGAGTGGTGTCTATAAAATTAAAGGCAAAAGCAGCTGTACAGAAGTACTGAGCTCTAGCTGATAAAATTGTTTCCTACGTGGACACAGGTTAACCATTCTGGTACTTCTATATGTGTCCACAGAATGGAACAATCAAGTCAGCAGATGCAGGTGGTGTGAGTGGCTTCTCACTGTTGTAATGAGAGTTTTCAGACAAGGGAACAGGCTAGAGTGAGCCATGTGGTGATGGATTACCACTGAAGACATTGGTATGAACTCATGTTTAACTTAATGTAGACACAGATGGCTACACACAGAAGTATTTATTTATAGACATGCATAGATACACATATATTATCTTGCTCTGTCAGCTTAGAGGGTCTAGAAGCAACGACACTGTGATAGTGGGGAACACATCTAGTGCCAGATATTGGTTTCTAATGTTATTCTTCAATAAAAGCAACTAGGACTCCATGAAGAAATGGTTGATTCTAGGACTGAGGCAGGAAATACACAAGATGAGTCTGAGACTGGGACTTCCCTGGTGGTCCAGTGGTTAAGACTCCACACCTCAAATGCAGAGGGTGCGGGTTTGATCCCTGGTTGGGGAACAAAAATCCCACATGCCACACAGTGGGGCCAAAAAAAAACCTAAGGAAACTATAAGCAAGGTGAAAAGACAGCATTCAGAATGGGAGAAAATAATAGCAAACAAAGCAACTGACAAAGAATTAATCTCAAAAGTATACAAGCAGCTCATATAGCTCAATCCCAGAAAAATAAATGACCCAGTCAAAAAATGGGCCAAAGAACTAAACAGACATTTCTGCAAAGAAGACATACAGATGGCTAACAAACACATGAAAAGATGCTCAACATCATTCATTATCAAAGAAATGCAAATTAAAACCACAATGAGGTACCATCTCACGCCGGTCAGAATGGCTGCTATCAAAAAGTCTACAAACAATAAATGCTGGAGAGGGTGTGGAGAAAAGGGAACCCTCTTACACCTTTGGTGGGAATGCAAACTAGTACAGCCACTATGGAGAACAGTGTGGAGATTCCTTAAAAAACTGGAAATAGAACTGCCATACGGCCCAGCTTCACTGCTGAGCATACACATTGAGGAAACCAGAATTGAAAGAGACACGTGCACCCCATTGTTCATTGCAGCAATGTTTACAATAGGCAGGACATGGAAGCAACCTAGATGTCCATCGGCAGATGAATGGATAAGAAAGCTGTGGTACATATACACAATGGAATATCACTCAGCTGTTAAAAAGAAGGCATTTGAATCAGTTCTAATGAGGTGGATGAAACTGGAGCCTATTATACAGATCAAAGTAAGTCAGAGAGAAAATCACCAATACAGTATATTAATGCATATATATGGAATTTAGAAAGATGGTAATGATGACCCTATATGCGAGACAGCAAAAGAGACACAAATGTAAAGAACAGACTTTTGGACACCATGGGAGAAGGCAAGGGTGGGATGATTTGAGAGAATAGCATTGAAACATGCATATTATCATATGTGAAACAGATCATCGGTCCAGGTTCAATGCATGAGGCAGGGTGACCAGGGCCGGTGCCCTGGGATGACCCTGAGGGATGGGGTGGGGAGGGAGGTGGGAGGGGGGTTCAGGATGGGGATCACATGTACACCCATGGCTGATTCATGTCAATGTATGGCAAAAATCACTACAATATAGTAAAGTAATTAGCCTTCAATTAAAATAAATTAATTAATTTAAAAAAAAGATGAGTCTGGGGAATCTTGTAGCACCAGAAAATAAAAAAGTGTGCACAGCAAACAAAAGTCAACAATAGGGGTACGTCAAAGACACAGAGGAACAAACTGAAAGAGCTCCCACAGGCCAAGCTGGAACAATTTGAACAATAAAATAAAGTCTAACTGAAGTACAGCCCAAAGTATAAAGTAAATATCCAGGAGTCCACTCCAGGAGTATTATATCCAGGAGTCTGTAATAATTTATAGCCCAGATATAAATTGTTGACTAAATAAATCTGAGAGAATAGACAAATCCTGGTGCAGAAGAATCCCAGATAATATATGTAGATACTTGATCCCACAAGGAGTTGAACATAAATCCTCAGTCTTTAAGTGTGGTCTGTGCATGGGGACCTCCCTCCTAAGAGCACACACTGGAAAGGCAGGGAAAGAAGTAACTTTATATGGAGATATGGAGAAACCTGCCAAACACTCCCTCAGCCAGGTGACCAAGGGCAATCTCAAACATGTTAGATCAATAGCAAGTGCCCCAGACAAGATGTGATTAGGAGCACTTGTCCCCCAGGGTCTTTTTCTCAAAACCATAAACCCAGTCGGGTCATCTGAAAAACATCAGACCAAGTCCACTAGAGGGACATTCCACAAACTACCCGCCCAATACTCCTCAAAATTGTCAAAATCATGAACAACAAGGAAAGCCTGGGAAACTGTCACAGTCAAGAGGAGCCTAAAGAGACATAACAGCTTAATGTGGGACTTGGATGTGGCCTTGGAACAGAAGGACATTAAGTAAAGACCAAAGAAGTTGGAATAAATGATAGACTATAGTTTGTAATTCTGTATCAGTACAGGTTCATTGTGTTAAGTCACTTTTAGTCGTGTCCAACTTTTTGGGACCCCATGGACTGTAGCCCACCCAGGCTTCTCTGTCCATGGGATTTTCCAGGCGAGATTACTGGAGTGGCTTGCCATTTCCTCCTCCAGGGGATCTTCCCGACTCAGGGATTGGCGTCTCTTAGTTCTCCTGCATTGGCAGACGGGTTCTTTACCACTAGCACCACCTGGGAAGCCCCTGTAACCGAAGTACCATAGCTATGGAAAACAACAGCAGAAACTGGGGACAAGGGAGATGAGAACACTGTACCATCTTAGCACTTAAAAAAATAATAATAAATCTAAGATTGGTCCACAAAAATAATGTTTATTTTTTTAAAAAAGGAAAACCGATGCTCTGGCCTCTCTTAAAAAAACAAGAAGGTCTGGAATCACTTGAGTTTATATTCTCTCAGGCTGTTCCTACCACGCCTACTGCCTCTCATGTAAGTTACCGGCCCGATGGAGATGCGGACGCAGAGAAGAGCCGGGAGGACACAGCGGGGGGTGGGTACAAGGTGAGGGTGGGATGAATCGGGGGAGTAGCACTGAAGCGTACCCAGTGCCACACATAAACAGATCACTGCTGGGAAGTTGCTGAATAACAGGGAGCTCAATCTGGTGCTTGGTGACAACCCAGAGGGGTGGGATGGCGTGGGAGGTTCAAGAGGGGGGAGACACATATACACTTATGATTGACTCACGTTCTTGTATGGCAGAAACCAACACAACATTGTAAAGCAATTATCCTCCAACTGAAAATAACCTTTATAAAATGGAGAAAATAAATTACCCACCAGATTCCAGTAGTTATTTGTCATTTTTTCTTTAAATCTAGCAGTATAAAATATTAGAGCAACAATTCTGCTTCTTTCAAATTCGAGGAAATCTTCCTGCCATGCCAGAGAGGATCCACAGGCCCCTCAGTCATTGCATCATCCCAAGCAAGGGATGCATGCACCCCTCTCTGCTAATTCCATTAAGTAGAAGCAGGAATTGGTCTTCTTTGCATGCACTTATTTCCTGATTAACTGATTGAGTGATCTTTAAAAGGCAATCTTCTTGTCAAGTGTTCACAAGCACCACAGATACTCCCAAATGGGTGGGAATCAAAATATCCTTGAACCAGCAGGGCTGTCTGGGTTACCCAGGGGAGATCCGGGCAGAGCCCTACAGCCAAGAACTGGACAAAAACTCAACAAGGATTAAGGTCCTAATACCCACTCCAGAGCCAAAACTCTCCCAGCAGGTTTTACAACCTGAGCTGACTTCTCAAGGAATCTTTCCCCTCCTTTCTCAAGCACGGGTCTAAGTGGGGAGATAAACACAATAAACTGAGCAGTAAAGTCCGCCAAAAGTCAATCTCAACTGCACAAATTCTTCAACTCTACCAAAATACAGTCTTTTCTATTGGTCTCAAATACTACATCGTTTACCTATTAAAAGCACTCGCATACTGAGAATTATCTGTTATTACAGTTAGCCCCAACACTCTTTCAAAAACTGTTTCAAGAGATCAGAAGGAAAACACACCTCTTGTGTCCATTTGGTAAGAGGTGTTTTTGTTTGCTTGCTTTGAAAAATCACATTCAGGTAACAATTATTTTTTTAAAATTCCAGCACAGTCTCCAGTTTCAATTTCTCCATCGTACAGTTCAGCCTCTTAACATGAAGAGAACTCTACTGGCCAATTGAACCTTGACGTCAAGGTGGGAGGATGTGGTCAGATTGCCGTCGTTGTCAGGGTAGGAGGATAACAGTGTTTAATGGCCATGATGATCACCTATCTCACAGGACCGTATTCAGGAAGAAATGGAAAAATATACAAGACTAACATTCTTTGGTACAAAATATCACAGTCCAGGTTGCTTTGAGCTTGTGACCTTTTATCTTGTGCATTTTATCATATGCACTTGCAGGCCCCTATTTCTATCCCTCGGCGGTGACCTGGGACAAGTGGAATTACGGTCACAACATTGTCCTCTTGATAGTCTCTGTTTCTGATGTTGACTCAGTCATCCCACCTTCCAAGGCCCCTTGTATTAAAAATCTCAGATTGTCCAGATAAAGGGTCACAAGCTCAAATCAACATGGACTGTGATATTTTGTACCAAAGAACATTAGTCTTGTGTATTTTCCCATTTCTTCCTCAGTGCAGTCCTGTGAAGTCAGTGATCATCATGGTCATGAACCCTGTCATCCTCCCTCCTTGACAACAAGGTTGGTGGCCAATGCGTAACTCAGGCAGCTGAAGTGACTCAAACCAAGATCAAGGAGCAGCAGAACCTGGACACACTCTTTTCACCACTTTTTCCTTCTCCTTGCCCTCTTTTCCCCCACCCTCCTCCTCCATCAAATCTCTCTTGGGCCTCTCCTAAAACAGGATTCTGTGCTGGATACGCAATGCCTACAACCTTCATTCATTCCTTCATTTAAGTATTTGGGCTTCTCAACTAAATACAGAGGGGAAACAAATCTTCACACAAAGAAGGGGAAAGTGACAAGGTCTAAACACAAAGTGGCACAAGAATCAGAGAAGGGCGTCTTGTGCAATTAAGGGGGACTTCCCAGAGGAGGTGGGGCTTGAGGTGACCCTTGAGAAAGGCTGGTCTCTAACCCACAGGCCAGTAGGCAGAGGCCTTCTCAGGAGGGGGAAGTGAGCCAGGGAGTGGCAATGGGCCAGCTCATGAGAACAGAGTCGGGAAAAGAAGAAATATCAGGTAAAAGAAGGGAAGGAGCCAGACTGAGTCAGCACCTGGCAGGGAAGAAGACTGAACCAGTGCGGAGCCCTCCTCGCGCGGAGGATCGTTTGCGAGGCTTGTCAGCACTGCTGTGACTGATGCCAGCAGGGCGTTTTCAAAGAGGCAAGCATCCTTTCCACAGAGTCCAGCCTCATTTACACAGGATGGCCAAAATGAGCCAATTAAAGGTTTCTTTCACAGAGTTAACTCCCCTTGAGGGAGGTGGTATAGGCAAGGGCATAGATCAAACCGATTTTATTCATTTAAAGGCACAGAAAGCAGTCAGGTCAGGCAGTTCCCGTGGCAGAGAGACGGATAACACTCAGCAGTGGAAGGGAAGCTGCCAGAACTTGAGAGCCTCCGTGGGAACCGGGCTGCCGGCCATGACTTCAGAGAGCATGGGTCACAGCTGACCTCTGGGAAACACAACCATCTTTCCTCAGGTCAGTCTTATACGCGTTAGCCTCCCATAGAAGGGGCGGGGACCACGTCACCTCAGTCAGGTTCTCCTTCTCAATTGTAGAGGGCTTTCCTGGTGGCTCAGATGATAAGGAATCTGCCTGCAATGCAGGAGACCTGGGTTTGATCCCTGGGTTGGGAAGATCCCCTGGAGAAGGGAATGGTTACCCACTCCAATATTCTTGCTGGAGAATTCCACGGACCGAGGAGTCTGGTGGGCTACCGTCCATGGTGTCACAAAGAGTCGGATATAACTGAGCGACTTCCACTCCACCAACATACAAAATAGAAATCCAATTCGCAAATCCAAAAAACACATGTGCTAAAAGTCAGAGTCTTCACTTAATTTAACATAGTGCTTGGCATTTAATAGGTACTTAGTAAATATTCTTAAGTAAATGAGTAAATCACTTAATTCTATTAAGATGAGATTTCTGTTCTATTGTGATGCAGAACGTCCAAATCAATTGGAAATAAACTTCTACTCACTAAACATACACATGACACACATTCATAAACACAGAAGGGGACTTTATATTGTCTCCTTTTTATTTATTCAGTATTAATATTAAATCAGATTTAGAATTCTTAGCCATTTCACATCTTCCATGGAGCAGGAAGAATAAAAACTAGCTGAGAAGAGGCTGGGGGAAGTCAGCCAATCTTTTGGACTGACTTAGGATTGCCAGATAAAATAGAGGATGCCCAGTTAAGAGTGTCTCAAATATTGCAGGAGATATACTAGACAAGTGTTTATTATTTATCTGAAATTCACATTTAACTGAGGATCCTATATTTTTATTTGCTAAATCTAGCAAACTTACTTGGACTTTTCATCTATAAAATGGGAGTAATGATAACAATTGCAATGCCAACCTTATAGGGGCATTGCACCTATAATCCACCACCCAAGAGGGCAGGTGGAATAAAATCTTGTGCCAGGAACTCTAAGGACAGAAAGCAGATCTTGTTGTCTGGGACTTGAGGTGGAGGGAGGGGATCAAGGGCAAAGGGGACAAGGAAACATTATGAGTGTGGAAACTGTTCTCTGTCTTGATTATGGTGGCGGTAGATTAAATATATTTATAATTAAATATATTTATGTATTTATAATTCATCATACTAGACACACACAATTGGGAAATTTTATTATGCTATGCTTAAATAAAGTAAAAAAAAAAATGTTAGCTTAGGATGCAGTTGTTTTTCTGATATTTTGCCAACTTTGATAAGGAACCACAAAATGGTTAGAACAGGTTCCAGAGATCAAATCTTGGCTCCAGCACTTGGAGCGGTACAACCTTGGGCAAGGTGTACCTCAGTTTTCTCATATGTTAAATGGGGCTAATTATAATCCTAGCTCATAAGACTGTTATAAAAATTAAACACAATATTACATATAAAGCTCTTGGCACCAACCTTAGCACAGAGTAACTGTTAGTTATTGTTCTAAAGTAATAATACCAATAGCCACCTCCTAAGATCTAAATAGTTTATTTAAAAGGAACTGTTCCTACAGAAAAGGGAAACAATGATACATGTAGGATGGTTGGAAAATGGATAAAGAAATCCTCACTTTAGAATTTTGAAAAACAAATACAAAGTATTCACTAATATCCATCGTATACTCTACAAAAGGCAGATCTTTGTGGCTATCAGAATTGGCTTTATGTTTCTGCTTCAGGGCCTGCTAGAATTTGATAGGTCCGAATTTTTCTGCAAACAAGCATTTTTCTGAGTCTGTTGGTTAAGGAGGGCTTGACAAGCCTCTGAGTCAGTAAATATTTACTGAGCACGTAAACTATGTGCCAGGTTCTCTGAGAACCCGGACTCTAATCTTCACAAGAGCCTTGTGAAGCTGACATCCACAGTCATTTCTGAGGAGAAAATTGAAGGTCAGAGAAGAGGTGAGGTGTCCCGCCAGGAAGTGGTCAGTCCATCTCTCCCTTCTCCTCTCTGCCGACTTCTGCCTTTTACCTATGATGGCCACCTCCCCAACCTGACCTCACATGCAGGGAGGCAGATGAGGGGGGGAGGTGACCCTTACGTTCATCCTACAACTGCCTAAACCAACTCTACTGTCTCTTCCTCCAAGATCCCCATCTGTAGTCCTCCCAACTCCCCAGGCAGATTTCAGTCACAAGTAGCTTGTCATCCTGCAGAAGTCTGAATCCATGTCCTTTTTATTCAGCCACTGACAGTCATTTCTGAGGACCTACTGGGTCACAGGCACTGTGTTAGGTGCTAGCAATTAAAAAATGACCACAAAAAGCAACAACCACATTACACCTGTTTTCACTGAATCCAGAGAAACTTAGTCATACCTTGAAAATGGACTTTTCCAACACACTGGAATGTATGAGGAAGAAGGCTCACTTCAGTGACGTTTTTATAATAGTATAATAATAGAACTGAGCTGTCCATCAACAGGAAATGGTCTTAAAGAAAATATGATATATTTACTCACTAGAAACCAGAGATTATCTGAAAGGATTCTCCCCAGAATGTTAATATCTATTGCTGAAGCAAGCTTTTTTCTTTTTCCTTTTTTTCTTTCTAACTTTAGGTATGTGTTCTTTATAATTGGGATATAAAATCTTAAAAAAAACAAACAAACAAAAACTGTGCATGAAGGTGGGAGAAAGGTGAAGTTCATTTCCAAACTTCCATGTACTCCTTTAACCCACTTTGATGACTTGCAACACTTCCTTGTTAGGAAAACAAAACCCATTAGGCCTGGTTAATAAATCAGTCTTCATGCTGAAAGAAGGTGTCATCAGGACATCAGAGTGAGAAACTAGAGTGGAAAATGGCCTTCTAATTGAATAATTCCTCTGTTTCCTGGGTTTCCAGTCGGCCCATATTTGAAACCTATGAATACCTTCCTTTGAAAACAAAAATAGAGACACACCTTTACAAAGGGGAGAAAATTAAACTCTGGGAAGAAAGTGTTAGTCACTCAGTCGTGTCCAACTCTTTGCAACCCCATGGATTGTAGCCCGCCAGGCTCCTCTGTCCATGGAAATCTCCAGGCAAGAATACTGGTATGGTTTGCCATTCCCTTCTCCATGGGATCTTTTCAACCCAGGGATCGAACCTGGGTCTCCTGCATCACAGGCAGACTCTTTGCCATCTGAGCCACCAGCGAAGCCCAATACTCACATACCAGAGACTGAAGACTACACCTTGATCTAGACTTGGTTTGCTCATCAAGGATATTGTCTTGGGAAAACAACTGGCATTGAAATGGAGCCCAGGTTGGGCTGGTGGGGATCGCTGGGCTGGGGTGGGTTGGATAATTAATTACCTACCCCACCTCACCTCACAGCTGTAGGTGATTACACCAGGTGACATGTCATTGAGCTGTATGCCAAGCAGTTCAGATTAACCAGTTACCACGACCCGGATTGGAAGTTCAAAGCCCTCAGGAAGTGCGGTGTCTTGTCAGAGTGAAGCACCCAGAGTCCACCGCCGCACTGAAGTCAGGTGGTCCGGCTGGGACCCGCCTGGGTCCTCTCACCTGTTCATTCCAACGATGCAGCTGGCTGTAACGCACCTTGCAGAACAGAAACCCGTCCAGGTACACGGAATACAGCTGCAAAGAGACATCAGAGTCCGAATCAGCTGAGTGAGGTGAACCCCCGCCCCGCCTTGTCCCTGCCCAGTCTCACCCCGAGCCCCTCCCGGCGCACCACGTAGCGGCCCCCCAGCGCGTCGGGCCGCTGCTGGGACACCGGGATGCAGAAATGCATCTTCATGGCTGGGGCGGCGCTGGGAACCCGGCCCGCGGCGGCGGCGGCGGCGGCGGCGCGGCCCTGGGCTCTGAGCCCCGCGGCGATGGGTGCAGCTGCGGGCCCCGCGGTCCTCTCGCCTCCGGTGTCCCCAGGTGCGGCCCGCCTCCTGGTCCCCGCCCCGCTCTGACTGGACCGCTCGGGTCCCCGGAAGGGAAGGAGGTGAAGCGCGGCTGCCGTCCACGCCCCACAGCCAGTCTGCGCCCCAGGCGGGGCTTCAGGTGCTCCGCGGGGCCGGGGACGGAACTCAAGATAGACGCTAGAAGATGCCAGTGCCCGCGCCTTGGGCCAGAGGCTTCACCCTGGGGTCCGTGGACTCCGGGGCTCTTTAGGGGAAAATGTGCATGGATGGGTGGGGCAATGGAATTCTTCTGAGAAGGTCCTGGGTTTCATCTGACTTTCAGAGGGTTCCTTGGACCCACGAAAGTCACAAATCGTTGCTCCAGCGGCATGGATGTCGTGTGCACCTGCCAAATGCGTAACTCACTAACTAACTACTCCCCACCCCACCGTGGCATCTCAGGCTCCTTGCTGAGGTTAGGGGCTGGGGAATGCACAGCCCAGGAGAACCCGTCTTCTCCAAGTGTGGGCTCCAGGGCCGCATTCTGATCTCTGTGGCCAGCAGAATGTGCAGGCTCCCTTCCATTGGGTCCGTCATGATAGAGACAGGTCACACACAGACCTACCCTCAGACTCCAAATGTTGACTTTTTTTTTTGCAAGTCAGTGTCATGATAGGATTGAAAAACATTGTGTCCCATTGCCAGCCAACATTGCCTGCAGTACACTGTGAATTAAGATTTTCAACATATGCCTACATCTAGTAATTACCCTGGGCTTCCCAGTGACTCAGTGGTAAAGAATCTGCCTGCCAACGCAGGAGACTCAAGAGAGGTGGGTTTGATCCCCGGGTGGGGAAGGTCCTCTGGAGGAGGAAATGGCGACCCATTCCAGCAGTCTTGCAAGAGTACAAAAATTCCATGGGCAGAGGAGCCTGGTGGGCTACAGTCCATGGGGTCACAAAAGAGTAGGACATGACTTAGTGACTAAACAACAAGTAATTACCCTATGACTAGGACATTTGTATTGGGTTCAGTATTTTGTATTAACATTTGTTAAAGGTAATACTTAAGAAATGCCATAGTATTTGCAACACCACTTTAGTATTTTTTTAAATACTAAATATTTTTCCTTAAAAAAAAACACCAAAACTTTTTTCCCCTTAATACGCCAGAAACCTCATCAAATGGAAATTTGATTTGGGTGGTTTGGGCAACTCTTGATCCCCGAGAAGCCCTGATTTCAAACAGGTGCCAGCACCCAGTTACCCGGGTTCCCCTAAACTCTTTGGTCTCTGGACTAACCATCTTAAGTTCTTTCAGCAGTCTCTCATTTTGGTTGGAAAGTAATCCTCCTAATTCTCTTATTTTAGTGAAACCAAAATAGCATTCCTGCTGCCTGGTCCTCAGGGTGGAGGGTGGAGGGAAGGTGGAGGGAGGTGGAAGTCCCACGCATGTCTGTCATAGGTGGGCCCTGGGCTCTCTCCTCACTTCCTGTCCTTTGCATGTTGTGTTAAGTCACTTTTAGTTGTGTCTGACTTTTGGGGACCCCAGGGACTGTAGCCCGCCCAGGCTTCTCTGTCCATGGGATTTTCCAGGCAAGAATACTGGAGTGGGTTGCCATTTCCTTCTCCAGGGGATCTTCCCGACCCAGTGATTATACCAGCATCTCTTAGTTCTCCTGCATTGGCAGTCGAGTTCTTTACGGCTAGCACCACCTGGGAAGCCCAAGGTGGACATTGGGCTTTATCCTCTTCTTTATCCTCCCATTAAGTCTTCCAGGTAAACATGAAGAGTAACATCCTACCAACAACAGGCCAGAGAATGAGGTAGCTTTTCCAAGTCACAGATCACTTTTTCATAGGTCCAAATAGTGTATTCTAGAACTTCAGCAGAACCATGGAAAGTCCTTTAAGATGCTTATCATGGGTGAGAACTGAGGGCCTGACATGAGAAGCTGAGACAGGGAAGGAGCGCGGCACTGCTGAACGCCGTTGGTTCCCGCCAGCTAGCTGGATGCCGGGCTCTGATGCACACCATGCCGTTCAACATCCCCAATGACTGTGAGCTAGGAATCTGTTCTGCTTTTTCAGCAAAGGGAATTGAGACTTAGAACCCCGGAGTTAGGGAGGCTGTAGAAGGCAGTGTGGCTAAGAGCGTGGCAGTAGGAATTTATATCCCAGCTCAGAAGCCTCTCACTCAGAGGTCTTGGCATGTGAGTGGATTCTTTTTTTTTTTTTTTTTAAATATTTATTTATTTATTTTTGGCTGTGTCTGGGTCTTAGTTGCCATACGCAGGATCTTGCTTTGTGGCATGCGGGCTTCTCTCTCTAGTTGTGACATGCAGGTTTCAGAGCACGGGCCCGTCAGTTGCCCCGCTCCATATGGATCTTATTTCCCGACCAGGGATAAAACCCACGTCCCCAGCGTTGTAAGGCAGATTCTTAATCACTGGACGGCCAGAGAAGTCCCTGAATTCTTAAAGTGTGTACTTTCCTTCTCTGAAATCATGTTAACTACGCCACCCACTTCAAGAGGACTTTCATTCCAGGACAGGGGGGGCTCAGGGTTTTCCTTTGCGTGTGGGCCCCCTCTAATGTGGAGGGCCACTCTAAAGCAAGGCCAGAGGTGTCCCTGAGCGTCCCCTTGACCAGAGGCTAAGCGTACGCTCTGGGGTCTGGTCCAGTCTTCAGGCAGCAACGTGAAGCACTCTGGTCAGGTTCCTCCTCCTGGGGACTTACTTCTGCCTGTGAGGGGCCTGGGTCCTGGCTCAACCCCCAGCAAAGTCCAAACAGGCCACTTCCTCCCTTTAACTTATGTCACACCTGAATCTGAGAACAGGACTGGCCTCTCTGTAAGTCCCTGCCCTCCTCCATGCCTGATCTCTGCCCCGACAGGTCTTTCTTTTAATTGAAAGATAACTGCTTTATGATAATGTGTTGGTTTCTACCATACATCAAATGAATCAGCCATAGGTACACATACGTCCCCTCCCTCTTGAACCTCCTTCCCATTTTCCACCTCATCTCACCCCTCTAAGTTGAAAGTCAGGTCTCAATCACTCATTGTCAATGAACATTTTTTTTTTTTTTGCTGGAGTATTTTATTCCCAACTTTATTGAGATATAATTGACATCTAACATTGTGTAAGTTTAAGGTGTACAATGTGAAGACTTGATACATATATATATTGTAAAATATTACCATGATGAATTTAATTAATATATCTATCACTTCATATAACTACTTTTTTTTAGTGAGAACATTTAATAATACTATACATAGTATAGTATTATTAACTGTAGCCACCATACTGTACATTAGATCACCAGAAATTTTTCATCTTATAACTGGAAATTTGTACCTTTGACCACCATCACCCATTCCTCCACCCCCAACCCATGGAGACCATCAGTCTATTTGCTCTGCAGCATGTGGAATCTTCCTGGACCAGGGATCAAACCCATGTCACCTACACTACTCCTAATCATTGGACCATGAGGAAAGTCCCTTCTGCCCATTTTTAAATCATAATGCTTTTTTTTTTTGCTACTGAGTTGTGTAAGTCTTTTCTATATTTGGGGCGTTAAACTCTTATCAAATATATGACTTGCAAATATTTTCTCCCATTTGGTAGGTTTCCTTTTCATTTTATTGATGGTTTGCTTTGCTCTGCAGAAGCTTTTAGTTTGATGCAGCTCCTCATTTATTTCTGCTTTTGTTGCCTTTGCTTTTGGTGTCATATCTCAAAATTCATCACCAATACCCGTGTCAAGGAACTTACCACCAATGTTTTCTTCTAGAACGTTTAAGGTTTCGGGCCTTACTAGCCTTTAATCCATATTTAATTAGGAGGGATGTTGTGTTAGACAGTGGTCAAGCTTTCCCAGCACTATTTATTGAAGAGACCAGATGGCTACTTTTCAAGGGTGACTTGTAAAATCTGTGCCATTTCTTTACACCCATGCCCTTTATAATTTTTAACTCTTAATGAAGTTTTTAAGTAAATAAATTTTATGCTGCTCATTCTGAATCAATTCTAGATTGTTTTTAAGGGGTATTTTACTTTACTTTGTGCCTGGCACGTGGTAGGCATTCAACAAAAGCTTAACATTTGTTCAGTCAAGGATGATTTATTGAATGCCTGCTATTGGCTGGGCATTGCAGTGACAGATTTCAGTACCCTAACCTCACAGAACCTACAGCCTAGTTTACAGGTTTTTTTAAAGGCAATTTCTATAGTATTACCAAACAAGTACACATTTCCTGCTTTTTAAGCCTTTAAAATATTATTTGCATATAGTTATTTATCCTATGTATAATCATTTTGGTCCTTTTATATATGGTACCCACACTCTTTCTGAGGATATGAATAATGAGATTGAGTTTCCTGCCTCTCCTGAGTCCACACCCTCAGGCCTCTAGGATGGGCAGTGTAGTGGGGTCCATCAGAGAGCCAGCTGGGTGGTTCATAATGACTGGTGCTTGCACATACGCTGCGGGAACCCATCCATGCATACATGCCCTTTCCTCTTTTCTTATAGCTCAGTCTTTGGGCACCAATGGTCAAAGCCATGGGCCATATGAACAAAGGCACTTGAGCAAGCATGCAAAGAGTTTCTGGGTTGATGGGCAGCATTTTAGAGCAAATATACTAAGGTATAAGAGGCATAAGATGAGGGGTGTGAAATTAAATCTTCCCATCTTATTTTTCTTCATTTGTCAGCATTCTCTTTAGCCCCTTGAGGTTCAAACAGGTGAGTCATAAAGGAAAACTGGAGAGCTTGGGCTGTGTGTCTCTTTCTGTCTTGACTCTGCCCGTATTGGGCTGTGTTTAGTGTTTTGGGCCCCTCAGAACTTGAGAGGACTACAGAACTATAGAAAACATAAAAGCCGAAAAATTATACTAATGGGTCATTATGAAACATCCAGGGCTCCTAGATGATTTTCTGATCTGGAACCCCTAAACCCAGAGACTGATTGTAATCAGTTGAATAGAGTCCTCGAAAAACTCATGTATACCTGAAACCTCAGATGGGACCTTGTTTGGAAATAGGATCTGTGCAGATGCATTTAAGTAAGAGTTGAGATGAGATCCTGCTGGATTAAGATGTCTTGTCCAGTTAAAGTGTCCTTACAACGCACAGAAAAGGTCCCATAGACATGCACACAGAAAGTCATGTGAGGAGACAGGCAGAGAATGGAGTTTTGCTGCCACAAATCACAGAATGCCTGGGGTCATTGGAAACTGGAAGAAGCAAGGAAGTTTTTCCCCATGAAAATAACAAGACAGGCTAACCTTATGCAGTGCTCACTCTGGGTCAGGCGTGATGCTATGTGTTTACACATACAAGCCCACTTAACCCCTATTACAACCGGACGAGCTGGGTGCACTTGTCATTCCTGTTAACAGGAGACCAAACCAAGGTGCACGGAGTGTAACCCTTGTCCAGAGTTACACAGCTTGTAAGCGGGGAGTCAGGATGAAACCCCTGTCTGTCTCTAAAGCCCTTGCTCCCCATCACTTCTCCAAACAAAAATAACTTTTCAGGTGGTACTTGCTCATGGAAGGAACTCTAGAAAGTCAAGGGCCTTCAGATTTGGGGCACTGACATCAGGAAGGGATTACCCTGCGGATACAGGGCTGGGAACAGGGCATTGCAGAAGCAAGCCCATCAAGGGAGCCTGTGAACAGACTGCCGACAAGTTCAGTTCTGCCCCAGTGCCTCCCAACACATCAGGGGCTGGGAAGGAAGGAGGGGCAGGACTGACTGCGGGGGGGGAGGGGGGGCCTTGATGCCTGGTTGGGGGAAGCAGGCACAGAGACTCAGAAATACCAGCCTGTGGTGAGTTCAAGGACAGAGAGATGCCCCGTGCATAGCAATGGCACAAAGAGGGGACCCTGACCCAACCAGCACAGAGAGAGGTGGGAGGCAGAGGAGACTTCCTAGAGGAGGGGAGCTTTGCCCCTTTCAGGGATCCTTTCAGGACAAAGTCAAAGTCAATGTGTCAGTCGTGTCCAACTCTTTGCGACCCCATGGGATGCTGGAGTGGGTAGCCATTCCCTTCTGTAGGGGATCTTCCTGATCCAGAGATTGAACCTGGGTCTCCAGCATTGCAGGCAGATTGCTTACCGCCTGGCAACTGTGCCTGAGGGCAGCCCCCTTTCAGGACAAGGAGAAGTTAACTGGTGAGAACATTCCAGGAAGGAGAGCAGCAAAGACCCAGGATGAATGGGGAAAACAAACAAATCAAGCAACTAAACCAAAACAAAACGAGAAGTTTATTATTATAAGGGGGCTCAGAGAGGAACATGTTGAGACTGGTGAGGGAGGCAGGCAGGATTTGAAAGGCATCGCCGCTGGGCCAAGGAGCTTGGAGTCTGTCCCGTAGATGGAGAGCCACTGAAGTTTTATAAACAGAGAGAGGGTGTGGTGGCCGCGTTTTAGATGGGTCACTGGTGACTGCACCACCAGAGGCAGTCAGACCAGCAAGGAAGTCTTCGGACAAAAGAGATTCTAGATTCCTGTAAAGTGCTCTTCAAAGCCTGCTCTAAGAGTTTGGGGTGACCCTACTTATGACAGTCCCCTCCTGGGCTGTCAACACAGTTTGAGAAGTCTGCAGCAGAAGAACCTGGAGCTGTTTTAGGTCTTCCCGTTCACGCTCTGAGGAGTGGAGTCCCAGGAAATGCTGTCCTTGAGCCAGAGAGGACAGGGCAGTGTTCACAGGGATAGATTTAAAATATGGAGGACAGCAGAAACTGGGCAGTAAAGAATCTGCCTGCAATGCGGGACACCCAGGTCTGATCCCGGGTCAGGAAGATCCCCTGGAGAAAGGAACGGCCACCCACTCTAGTATTCTTGCCTGGAGAATCCCAGAAGAGCCTGGCGGACTATAGTCCATGGGATCGCAAGGAGTCATACACGACTGAAGAGACTGAGCACGCATGCACAGCACAAAGTAGGTAATTAGCAACGGGCCTTGTTCTCAGGCAGCCAAGGGATATCCATTTAAGGCATTGGTAACTTTTGACTGTAAGCTGCTTTGTAATCCTTGCACAATATGTTGCGAAGTCTGACTAGTTATACCTGATCCAAACTTTAGAGTAATTTGTGGGCTCTATTTCCTTTCTCTTGGCTCCTCTCTCCATGCGTAATGGTTGCTCCTAACAACTGTCTGCTGATGTGACCTGCTCTGTTCTGGTCTGGTAACCAGGTGTATGGGAAGCAGTGAACTAGGGATTGACTTCTGAAGAGATAAAGGTACAAGAGCAAACATCAAACATCTAGCTTTATTATTAATGATGACCACCAGACAGACCCCAGTTCGACTCTTGGGTTGGGAATATCTGCTGGAGAAGTAGTATTCTGGCCTGGAGAATTCCATGGACTGTGTAAGTCTGTGGGGTCACAAAGGGCTGCACACGACTGAGCGGCTTTCCCTGTCACCAGACAGAAGGATGGCAGGGCACGGGACATCATTGTTGCTGGTCAGTCACTCGGTCATGTCCGGCTCTTCCAACCCCACGGGCTGCAGCACACCAGCCTTCCCTGTCCTTCATATCATCATATCTTGCAGTAAAATCAATGTACTTAAATTGTGGGGGGAAAAAAGAGACAAAGTTTCAGGGCTCAAAATCATGGGCATGGGAGGTGAAGAAAGAAGATAAAGAAGACCCACGGCTGCCTCAGGGTTTGGGTTGGAGAGGCTCGATGGACACTGGGGCCTCCATCTGGGGAGACAGCAGGTAGGGGATGGGAGAAGCCCAAGACGAGTTTGGATGTGCTGAGTTGGATGTGCTGGAAAGAAAGTCAGTTGGAGGACTCAGATATTCAAGCTGGAGAGGAAGGATGAGACCACGAATGGGAATACAAGTGGAGGCCAAGATCACAGGAGAGGATTTGGTCACCTGGCAAAGACACAGAGGGTGTGATGTGGGCTTATGTTGTGGAAACTTGGTAAAAGCCTCCAAAGTGTGGTCAAGGCAACTAGAAGACTTCCTCTGGAATGAATGAAATCAGAGCTGTTACCTAACCAGTTTTACTGAAGTGAGTGTCTGAGAAAGGATATAGAACCCTAAGGCCTCTGGTTGGTGGAAGGGCAGCCAACCAGCCCAGGTGCCTCCTTCTGCCCCTCCCCAAGTTCTGTGCAGAGGAGGAAGTGACTTATCCATCACCTATGGTGATGGAGCTGTGAGACAGAGGATGAGTTTCAGGCTTTTGCACAGTCAGGACAAGGTACCACTCAAGACCATCCAGTGTCCTCCACTTTGACTTGATGCTCACCACACAAACTTCTGACTAGCAATTTGAGTTTCTGGGAAGACTAGCAAGGGAGTGGTGTCCTGGAGCGCCCAGCCAGCAATACCCTGTCATGGAGAATTGCCCTCCCCCTGGTAGTTCAATAAATCAGAGGCTGGCCAGTATACATCAGCCTCCTGTAAGCCTACTTCATTTGCCCTTTGTGAGCCTGACCAATTCTAGGTACCCAGGTTGGCCCATGGAGACCGCAAGAGACAACTGCCATAACCCTGTGTGAAGTCCACTGGGCCACAAGCACCCACTTTGGCAACTGTCTCTGAGGGCAGCGTAGCTTTTGGGGAAAGATAGATGGTTTTCATGAGAGGGATGAAGAACAAATGACCTTTTGTAGAGAAATGGGATATAGAGTGAAAAGTAAAAGTGAAGTCGCTCAGTTGCGTCCAACCCTTTGCAACCCCATGGACTGTAGCCCACCAGGCTTCTCTGTCCATGGGATTCTCCAGGCAAGAATACTGGAGTGGGTTGCCATTTCCTTCTCCAGGGGATATTCCTGACCCAGGGATCAAACCCAGGTCTCCCGCATTACAGAAAGATGCTTTACCATCTGAGCCACCAGGGAAGCCTCCAGAAGTGAAAGCGTGTTATTAAATTATTACAGATAGTGTAGATGTCAACCACGATTTTCACAGCAGCACAGAACTTGAACATCAGAATTCAAAGACCACCCAAAGCATTACCCAAAAGCTACAATGGAAAGGAGTCTGTCACCTCTCAAAAGTGATGGGCATGTTATTAAGGAAAGCTTAATCTAAGTTGTAGAAGAGTCTAAATAACCATTGCTGCTTAATACTGATGGTGATGAAGATGAAAACACACCTACCCCTGTTAGGGTTTTCTCGGTGCCAAGCACTATCTAAGTTGTACTAACTCCATCCTTACAGTGACCCTGAGATAGGTACTATTATCCTCACTTGACCTTTGAAGAAACAGGCACACTGAGGGTGAGAAACTTTCTTAAGGACACATAGCCCGTGTCCCTCCCTCGCGGCCTCCTCCGACTGCCTCTCATCTCTTCAGAGACTCTTCATAGCCCTCTTCACTATGCTTCCAGGCTTGGCTCCCGTCATACCTTCAGCATATGCAGAAGGGCTGGTCATTTCCCCTTTATCCCTCAACTCTCCTCCGTGAGACCCCAAGTGCCTCCATTCCAGAAGTGTGAGGCTCGAATGTGCCTTTGCCCAGCCCTGCCTTCGGGTTCACGTGGGAAGTTCTGAGCGTAGGACAGGTGTTAGCCAACAAGAGGGAAACGGTCCCCTAAAGCTCTGTCCATTACAAGAACACAAGCAGTACTACCTGAGGATCCCCGCAAAGTCAAGCATCTTTTGTCAAGATCAAGTACCATGGAGCTTGAACATCTTAATGTTACCGGCCCACGTTCTTGGACTCTTTGATCAACAGAAATTGATAAGAGGCCAGGTGAGGAATTCAGGCAAGACTTCACTGGGACACCTGCTGCTGCACAAGGAAGTAACAACCAGTAACAGGTACAGCTAGCTCCCCGTCCCGAGGTGAAGCAAGATGGTCCCTAAAATGCGGTGAGGATGGGAGCGGATTGATGGGTCGGCTGGGAGGGATGGCGTACGTGGTATGCTGGCCCTCTTGGTGGTGCTTCGTGCAGAGGTCACATGCCGATTCCCTGCTTTTGCTCCCAGCACTTCAGAAGTGGAAGTTGCAGTTTTGGTCTTTTTGTATCTTCTTGCTCATAATTTGCCCCCAACCACACAAGTACATGGTTACTTTTGGTCCCTTATAGTTTCTTTTATTTTGTTACTGGAGGAGACATTTGTCAGATGTGAGCACT
The DNA here is from genome assembly GCF_019320065.1 of Cervus canadensis. Lineage (NCBI taxonomy): Eukaryota > Metazoa > Chordata > Mammalia > Artiodactyla > Cervidae > Cervus > Cervus canadensis. Next base: position 60,281,051 of record NC_057397.1, on the reverse strand, counting down.
GCAGAAAAGGGTCCCAAGTCCAAGCCTGTCTCATGAAAGGCCCCATTCCTGACCCTTTTCTGCCTCCAATCTTGCCAATTTATCAGTATTTTATATCTTTAAATAGCAATGTGCATTAGCCACCACCTGTCACCCATTCCTACTGTGAAAACATTCACCCACTCATGACCTTTGATTTAGGCCCAGGCAACGCTTCTCAGCCTTGACTGCTTATTGGAATCATCTGGGGAGCTTGTGATACCGAAGCCTGGGTCCTGCCTTCAGGGGTCCTGATTTCATTGGTTTGGGGATACATCCTGGGCATCAGGCTCTTAAAACTTGCCAGGTGTGAGGGCTATGGGAAGGTAATAAAAGCCATTATGGTCAAAGCCTTTCCTAGCTCTTTCGGATTCTGAAGGTTGGAGACTGGCTCCACCTTGCTCTGTGTGAGACAGCGTCTAATCTCAGAGAGATGGCTCCCTGGGAGGCTGGCTGCATTTAGAACTTCATCCAAGCTGCTTTCTGGGCTAAAATGAAGTCTGTGAAGCATCGCCTGGGATTTTATTCCAAGTCTTACATTCGTTTGCAGAATGAAGATTTTTTTCGCACACTGGTGGGGACCTACTGAGGTGAGTGCAGCTCAAAAGCTGAGCAGAGACATTGAATAAAAATAGTTCACGAGTATGAGTAGGTACTGTGTGCCAGGTGCTACTTGGAGTACTTTGCCATATCAATCACTTCATTCTCACACCAGTTCTAAGAAAGAGATTTTACTGAGCTCACTTTACTGGTAAGGAAACCGAAATACAGAGAAATTAAATGTCTCATCCAAGATTACCCAGCTGGTAAACCCCAAGATTTGAAACTTGACTGTTTGGGCTTGGCAGGAAAGTCTAAGACAAAAAAAAGAAAAAACAAAACCAGTTGTGGGGCATGGCCGGAGTGGATACATGAGATGCTCCTGGGGTCACTGTACTTTTTAGAAAGTTTCTTGCGATAGCTCCTGGTCTCGGTTTGAGCAGTGATGGACGTGAACCAGTGAGGCTGTTTCGTGGCTCTTGGTGGGATCCAGTGACTGATAGGCTTGGGGGCAATTCAGGGTATGATTAGTCTCAAGCTAAGTCATACAGGTAGAAAATATGTTGACCCAAGAAGAATTGAGATGTGTGGATTCCAGAACAAGATCTAGCAGTAAGGGACTTAAGGAGGCTTGGGGACAGCACTATCATTTTCATTTCAGTATCAAGGGGCATAGCAAGCTCTTCCTGAAACTATCCAGTGCCACAGCCCTCAGAGATGGGTGGCTGAGCTGACAGATCATACTTAGAGGCATTTTAATTCTGTGTTCTGTTTACAGCTGATGGTCATCTTTATTGGTTAGAGGTAATAAGAATGTCTTTGCCTTTCTGGGCAAAGGTAGCACTTCTGTGCCAGACATACCTTTATTGTCTTTTTTTTTTTTTTTTAAGTTTCTTATTGTAAAACTGACATCCACTCATAGAAAACTTAGAAAATGCAGGAAAGCCAAGAGAAAAGTAAAAATCTGCACCCTAAGTCTAAAGGTAACCACTGCTGTATGCGCTAAGTTGCTTCAGTTGTGACCCTACATACTGTAGCCTGCCAGGCTCCTGTGATCATGAGATTCTCCAGACAAGAATACTTGGAGTAGATTGCTGTTTCCTACTCCAGGGGATCTTCCCAACCCAGGGATCGAACCCACAGTCTCTTACATCTTCTGTGTTGGCAGGTGGGTTCTTTACCGCTTGCGCCACCTGGGAAGTCTGAACCACTGTTTGTGTTTTGGTTTATACCCCTCAACACCTATTTAGTACAATTTTAGTTGTGTCTTTCCAGCGTTTTATTTTTTGTTTTTGTTTGTTTTTGAGCTTATAAACTCCCTCTCACCACTAAGGTGAGGTCTTCTAACAAGTGCTGTTTCCTGCAAAGGACCCAGCAGGTTCTCTGGAGTGATATTAAACAATTGTTTTTGTTTTGTTTTCTTTTTATGACAAGAGATCAAACCTAGGCCCCGCTATGCTAATAAGCAGCAGGCTTTAACTCATCAAAGGGCAGAGGCCCTGGGCCAGAAGGAAGCAGCTTTGACAGGTGGTGGCACCTCCACCTGGAAAATTCCTACATAAGGTGATCCCGCCAACACTGGCATGCCTCTCCGAGTGGCCTCGCCTGGGTCCCTCAGACTCTTGACATCTCTGAACCCCTGCTCTTCACAGCCTGATGAGTAACCATAAAAATGAGCTAACAAAGGTATTCATACAAAAACCATAAACCCGAGTAGTATTTGTAGAAGGGCTATTTTAAGAGGTGCTTGGTATCAGGTTCTGCTGGCAGACCAAGTCTTGGCAAACACAGTACGTGTTCAGAGGAATGCAGCACATGTCCCTCCCTTGTGTACACGTAACACCATACAGTATTTTGGAGCACTTCAACATTTCCACATTCTATCTTCACAACCATCCAGAAAGGCAGATAGATATAATTTCCATGTGTTACAGATGGAAAACATGGAGGCTCAGAGAGCTTGTGACTTGTCTAAGGTCAGAGGACTGGTAAGTTACAGAATCATAAATTCTCAAAAGTGGGAGAGAATCAGAAAAGTTTGTTTAAACCAGGGATAACCAATAGGACTAGAATTGAAGGAGTCTGATCCAGTAATGACCACCTGGGACATTGTTAACAAGGGTGGGATTAGTGGGAAATTGGTAATGGCTGACATTTCTTAAGCAGTTTTATTGAGATATAATTGACATATAACAAATGACCTACTTAAAATGTGTAATAAGTTTGACATATGCATATATTCATGAGACCATCACCACAGTCTAGATAGTGAACATATTCATTCATCACCATCAAAGGTTTCTTTGTGCCCTTTTTTCTTCCCTACCGCTGCTCCCTGCACCCCCAATTCCCAAGCAACCTCTAATGTGCTGTTACTATAAATTTGTTTTTGTTTTTTCACAGGTTCTGTGTAAATGGAATCATGTAGTGTTTCTGGCCTGGGTTCTTCAGGGTAGTTATCTGGAAATTCACCCAGGTTCTTGTGGGTGTTAGTTGATAGCTTTGCTTTTCATTGTTGAGTAGTATTCCAGTGTACAGATATACTGCAATTTATCCATTGGCTTGTTGTGGTTACTTGGGTTGTATCTACTTCCCCCCCCCCAATTATTTTTATTAGTTAGAGGCTAAATTACTTTACAATATTGTAGTGGTTTTTGCCATACATTGACATGAATCAGCATGTGTTCCCCATCCTGAACCCCCCTCCCACCTCCCTCCCCATCCCATCCCTCTGGGTCATCCCGGTGCACCAGCCCCGAGCACTTGTCTCATGCATCCAACCTGGACTGGCGATCTGTTTCACACTTGATAATATACATGTTTCAATGCTGTTCTCTCAGATCATCCCACCCTTGCCTTCTCCCATAGAGTCCAAAAGTCTGTTCTAAACACAAACTAAATGACACAGTGGACCAGCTAGACCTAATTGATATTTATAGGACATTTCACCCCAAAACAATCAATTTCACCTTTTTCTCAAGTGCACACGGAACCTTCTCCAGAATAGATCACATCCTGGGCCATAAATCTAGCCTTGGTAAATTAAAAAAAAAAATGAAATCATTCCAGTCATCTTTTTCTGACCACAATGCAGTAAGATTAGATCTCAATTACAGGAAAAAAACTATTACAAATTCAAACATATGGAGGCTAAATAACACGCTTCTGAATAACCAACAAATCATAGAAGAAATCAAAATATGCATAGAAACTAATGAAAATGAAAACACAACAACCCAAAACCTATGGGACACTGTAAAAGCAGTGCTGAGGGGAAGGTTCATAGCATTACAGGCTTACCTCAAGAAACAAGAAAAAAGTCAAATAAATAACCTAACTCGACACCTAAAGCAACTAGAGAAGGAAGAAATGAAGAACCCCAGGGTTAGCAGAAGGAAAGAAATCTTAAAAATTAGGGCAGAAATAAATGCAAAAGAAACAAAAGAGATCATAACAAAAATCAACAAAGCTAAAAGCTGGTTTTTTGAAATGATAAGCAAAATTGACAAACCGTTAGCAAGACTCATTAAGAAACATAGGGAGAAGAACCAAATCAACAAAATTAGAAATGAAAATGGAGAGATCACAACAGACAACACTGAAATACAAAGGATAAGAGACTACTACCAGCAGCTCTATGCCAATAAAAGGGTTGTGTCTACTTTTTGACTTAAGAGCTTAATATTTTTTTGAGTAGTACTTTGGGCCAAACACCTTTCGAAGTGCTTTATCAGGCTTCCTAGGTGGCGCTGGTGGTAAAGAATCCGCCTGCAATGTAGGTGACGTAAACAGAAACAGGTTTGATCCCTGGGTTGGGAAGATCCCTTGGAGGAGGGCATGGCAACCCACTCCAGTATTCTTGCCTGGAGAATCCCATGGACAGAGGAGCCTGGTGGGCTACAGTCCATGGGGTCACACAGAGTCGGACACGCCCGAGACTGAGCACGCATGCGCGAGGCAGGCCCGCCCCCGCCCCTCTTTGCTGATGAGCTGACTGAGCACCATGTAGCCAAGTCAATGCCCACGGTCATGCAGCTGTTAAAAGGAAGAGCCAGGATTCAGAGGCAGCATGGTTCTAGAAACCACATTCTACACTGCCCCACTTAACTGTTACCGAAACTTAGCCACTCCTGTCATAGGTGGGGTGGGGAGATGGCAGTTACACCTTGTATTTGCAGTACCCAGGCTCCATCATTTGCCATCTGAACAATCCTACCCCTTGCTGAAGTCCCCTTACAACATCCATTTCAGGTGTTTAATCATTGAATGGAAAACGTTTCTAGGTATGAATTAGGTTAGCACTAGAAATTTCTGTTCCAATGATAAAGAATCGTAACACAGTTGGCCTTACTGTTTTTAAAGAATACTTTTGCCTTTTGAAAATCGACAGAAATGGGTAACATAGTATTGCCACTGAACAAAAACCTTTGAAAGTTTAAAAAAAGAACTCTTTCCCAACAGTATGTCTGGAAATGACCCAAGTTGCGCTTTTCTGAGGTCATAGGGAATGCCTTTTGGGAAAAGCTTTCTTTCTCCTTTTGATTCTTTTGGCTCCTCTTCCTTGCTTGTGAGGATACCATGGATACCGTGTGAATTGCAGTGATGCCCCACAGTTCAGGAATAGAGCAGGATGCTCCCTGTCACTTGAAACTCTTATTTAAGGGTTCATATAAAGATCTGGGGACATCCCAGGTGGTCCAGTGGTTAAGACTCTGAGCTTCCAAAACAGGGCACTCAGGTTTGATCCCTGGTTGTAGAACTGAAATCCCACATGCCATGTAACACAGCCAGAAAAAAAAAAAAAAAGAAGAAAAGTTTAATAAAAATATTTTCAAAATAAAAACTGAGGCAGGTTAAAAATTTTTTAAAGAAAAAAATGTTTGTTTAACAGAAATGACAGCCACAACTTCAAGGCTGGCAATGAAGACAGAACATTATCAGCCAAGCCAGGACGCTCTGTCAACAATCACATGCCTAAGTATGCCCCACCTGCTGAGCCTGTCTTACTGTTCAGCTGTCAGACTTTGATTTTGGTGAAATAAACATGAACTTGAGGACAACCAGATTTTCTGCATCTCTAGTCAGGGAGTTGTAGGAGCAAGGTTGAGCTGGTGGTTCCAGCAGTGAGCCAGGCCAGCAAGAGCGACTGATATTCAGCCAAGAGAAGAGAATGGTTAGTGGAGATCTACCATGTGTCTTCCTGGTGGCTCAGAGGGTAAAGAATAGGCCTGCAATGCAGAGACCTGGGTTCAATCCCTGGATTGGGAAGATCCCCTGGAGGAGGGTGTGGCAACCCATTCCAGTCTTCTTGCCTGTAGAATCCCATGGACGGAGGAGCCTGGTGGGCTATGGTCCATGGGGTCACAAAGAGACACAGCTGAGGGACTGACACTTCCACTTCCACTTCCACCGTGTATCTGGCCCTGTGTCTGGGCTGTGGGTACTGCAGTGACTGTAGAGATGTTGCTTCTGTGCCCACACTGGCTCGTGGGGAAGCCAGACATTCAGCAAGAAAAAAACACGGTAGTCTCCAAGCACGATCTGTTCCACACAGGGACTAGCATTGAGCATGGCGCATGCATGGGGCTGGGGTGGGAGGGTGTCAACCCTGAGTCAGGGGCAGAGGTAAGGCTTCTCTGGGCAAGGCACAGTTAACTGAGACCTTAAGTATGTCAGGATTAGTCTGACGAACAGATGAAAGCGACAAGTGTTTATGGTAGAAAAAATGGGCAAGGGTGAGGAAGCCCTTAGCTCTCTTAGAAAAATAGGACTAAGCCCATTGAATTGGAATGGAGGAGGAAGAGGTAAGATGGGGTCGGGTGAGGCCCACTGGGCTGATGAGGAAAATGGGAAGCTCACTAATGTGCCTATGCTATTGTCGCTGGAACTCTCAGTCATCACACATCTTCATACAGCATTTGACCCCCCCTTTATTCCTATGAGGCCTTTAAAATGTGCCCATTTTATAGATTAAGAAACTGAGGCTCAGAAAAGGTTTTCTCAAGGTGACATAGCCAGAAGCATCAGAGTCAAGACTTCTGAAGCTGAAGTCTTGCTGAAGTTCTGCCTCCAAAGCTCTCACTGCCTTGGCAGTGGCTCTCAGACTTTCATGAGTGTGAGAAAATGCTGTGAAGCTTTAAAAAAAAAAAAAAAAGTACAAAACTCGACCTCAACCCGATTATCTGAGTGGAGCCTTGGGAAAGTCACTGGTCTTGAACCACTTCAGCTTCCTGATCTGCAAAATAAGGGAGCAGATTCTCACTCTCTATAGTGAGAGGTCAACAGATGAGGCTTGATCCTGAAAAATAAGTGGCATTGCAAGGGTGACATTTGGTAACGTGGAGGTTATCATCAGTCAGATACAAGGAGAGATTGCCTCTCTCTGGAGGGTGAGACGGGGGTGAGGTCCAGAGACTGCTGCTTGTCTTCATAAACTTTATAGAATTAGTTGACTGTTTAACCTATATGCAGCTCTGAACTCTTAAAAATTAAAAATGGGGCTTCCCTGGTGGCTCAGTGGTAAAGAACCCCTACCAATATAGGAGACACAAGTTCGATCCCTGATCCGAGGGGATCTCATAGCCTCAGACCAACTAAGCCCCTGTGGGCCATAACTATTGACCCCGAGCTCTAGAGGCCGGGAGCTGCAACTGCTGAAACCGGAGGGTCCTGGAGACCGCGCTCGCTGCCCCTAGAGAAAAACCTGCACAGCGACAAAGACCCAGCACAGCCAAAAATAAATGAAATTATTTTTTTATTGTTTTAAATTAAAAATAAAGAGGGGACCAGATAACCTTGAAGACCCAATTCTCCTCTATCGTTCTGTGCTTTGTCAGAATTTCAGATTAAAATTCAAGTGCAAGAGAGGCATTACTTGTGCCGATACTGAGGGACTGGTTAGCAGCTAAGAGCAAGGTGGCAAAGAGGACAGGGGAGGATGCGAGAGAATTATTTACTGAGCCTGGATGACTGCGCTGAGCACATTTCTGTCTTCCATCTCACTGAGCTGTCCACTGCAACCCTGGGAAGTGGTATTTTTATTGTCCCAAGTTTAGAGATCAGGGGAGTTAAGTAATTTACCCAAAGAGACACAGCTGATGAGGCTCAGAGCCTGGATTTCCACATTTGGTTGTGAAAGCCTCTGGTTGTTTCTTGAGTTGACGTTTGATTAAAGCTAAGGGCAACACTTAAACCTCCCCACCAGCTCTCCTGTCCCGTCCTGCAGGGATGACCCACCTTCTTACTCTCACCACACAGCGTGGCTTCCTAGTGATCTGATTTGATGTGAGGAGAGAACTTAGAATACCTAGAGGAATAAAGTGTTAGAATTCTTTAGGGACAAGTAATAGAAACTCACTGGAGATGTAAATAAAGGGTAGAAATTCATTTAAAGATATAAGGCTTCTGGAAGAGCCTACAAGCAGAATACAGTTGAATCTTGGGAAGGGATGGGTCTTGGAACTAGAATGCCTCTGAAACTGTGTTTCTTTTCTTTCTGCACCTCTGCTAGTCAGTTTCCCTCTTTAAAATCATCTGACAGAATAAAGGTGCCTTACAGCTCTCCCTTTCCCCCTCCCTAGCGTTCATGTTACCTGTAACAGTTCCAGCCCTAGTGCTTCAGTCCACTAAGCCCAGGGCTGAAATTCCAGGGAAAAAGAATTTTAGTGGTCCGCCATGGTCCAGAGGATGAGATGGTTAGATAGCATCACCAACTCAATGAACTTGAACTTGCGCAAACTCTGGGAGATAGTGGAGGACAGGGAAGCCTGGTGTACTGCAGTTCATGGGGTTGCAAAGAGTCGGACATGACTTAGTGATTGGACAACGATGAACATCCATGGTCCGATCAGCCATACCCAGAGAGCATGACCAAAGTATAGGAATATGCCTGCTAGTGTGTGTGTGTGTGTGTGTGTGTGTGTGTGTCTAGGTGTAGATCAATTCCATGAGAAAAAGAGAAGAGTCAGTTGCTCTTAGGCTTTAGTAAGTCTGACCTATTGGAACATAACACCTTAGAGTTCATAACATGTTAGAATAGACTTCCCTTCTGTTCCTACTTTGCAGAAGAAAAAAAAAGTTGTGATGATAAAATATCATTGAATAAGGAAAAAAGAAAATAAGTTATGTCTACAGCTGCCTCTTAAAGCATGTATTGGACCAAATTTTACCAGTTGCACATGTCAGAAACCAAACTCAACAAAAAGGAATTTTATGCTCATGTAAATTGGGAAGTACAGATGTTAGATCAAACATCAGGTGTACCTGGATCCAGGAGCTCAAAAGATATCTTGGACTCTGCCCTTCTCTCTCCGGTTCTACCATCCTCTCCATGTTGGCTTCATATGTATCTTCCACAAATGACTGCGTCCATGAAGCTGGGTGAGACGACCTCAAGCAGCCCCAGCATGAAGCTCACCATCCTGGAATTGTGCTCCTCAACGAGAGGAGTGGGAGGGAGGGGTACCCCCTAGAAAGCATCTTGGAAATTTGTGGGGATGGTTGGGGTTGTCACAATGATGGTGGGGAGCTACTGTTTGAATTTCATGCTAGACATCCTACAGAGCATGGGGCACTCCTATACAAAGAAGAATTCTTATGTTCAACGCCAGTTTCTAATGTCCCACTGGATATTCATGTAGGTAGAAAGCCTATTTATAATGAACTGAGCCTAGACTTAACCCCATTTTATATATAAAGCCATTTGCACAGTCATCTTTAATTGAGATATACATAACATAATGACATAACTTTAGGCATACAGTGTCAGGCATACAGTATAAAATTTAAATAACTATATACATTGCGAAATGATCACCACAATGTCTAATTAAGTTCTATCACCATACTGAGTTATATATTTTTTTCCTTGCAATGAGAACTTTTAAGATCTATGCTCTTAAGCACTTTTAAGTATACGATCTAGTATTATTAACTATAGTCACCACTTTACTACATTCCCATGATTTATTTTATAACCGGAAGATTTTAGCTTTTAATCTCTTTCACCCATTTTGTCCACTGTCCAACGCCTGCCTCTGACAACCACCATCTGTTCTGTATCTATACACTTGCTCTGCTGTTCTTAGTTGGCTAGTTGGATCCTACTCTTTGCAACCCCATGGACTATAGCCCACCAGGCTCCTCTGTCCATGGGGATTCTCCAGGCAAGAATACTGCAATGGGTTGCCATTCCCTCCTCCAGAGGATCTTCCCAATCCAGGGATCAAACAGATTTCCCGCATTGCAAGTGGATTCTTTACCATCTGAGTCACCAGGGAAGCCCATCTATGTGCTTAGTGTTTTTTTTTTCCTTTAAATTTCATAAATAAGTGAAAGTATATGGTATTTGTCTTTCTCCGACTTATCTCATTGAGGGCACAATGCCCTCAAGGTCCATGCATGTTGCCACAATGACAAGATACCGTTCTTTTGTTAAGGCTGAATATTATTGCTCTTGTTGGGAAGCTCTCCTGGAGAAGGGAAAGACTACCCACTCCAGTATTCTGGTCTGGAGAATTCCATGGACTGTATAGTCCATGGGGTCGCAAAGAGTCGGACATGACTAAGACTTTCACTTTCACATTATTGCTCTGTGAGTACCACATCTTTTTATCTGTACATACACTGAAGGACACTTCCATATTTTGGCTATTATAAATAATGCTGCAGTGAGTATGGGGATGCATATCTTTTCAAGTTAGTTTTTTGTTTCCTTTGGATAAATGCCCAGAAGTAGAATTGCCACATTCATAAGGTAGCTCTGTTTTTAATTTTTGAGGAAACGTCATATTATTTTCCATAGTGGCTGAACAAGTTTGCATTCTCACCAATAGTTCCCAAGGCTTCTCTTCTCCACGTCATCATGAACACTATTGTCTCTCTGATAATAGGCATCCTAACAGAAGTAAGGCGATCCCTCACTGTTGGTTTGCATTTCCCTGATTAGTGATATTGAAGATGTCTTCATGTACCTGTTGACCATCTGTGTGTCTTCTTTAGAAAAGAAGGTCCTCTGCCCATTTTTTAAATCAGATTATCTTTTGCTCTTAAGTTGTATGAGTTCTTTATATAATTGCAGTGTGAACCCCTTAGCAGACATATGATTTGCAATTATTTTCTCCCATTTGGTAAGTTGCCTTTTCATTTTATCGATACTTTCCTCTGCTGTGCCGAAGCTTTTTAGTTTGATGTGGTCCCACTTACTTATCTGCTTTTGGTGTCACATCCAGAAATTGCCAAGATCAATGTCAGGGGGCTTACAGCCTATGTTTTCTTCCAGGAGTTTTATGGTTTCAGGTCTTTTAAGTTTTTAATCCATTTTTGGTTAATTTGGAGTGTGGTGTAAATTAATGATCCAGTTTCATTCTTTTGCACATGGCTGTCCAGTTTTCCTAGCATGATGTATTGAAGAGACTATCCTTTCCCCATTGGACGTTCTTGGCTTCTTTACCATAATTAATTGACCATTTAAATGTGGGTTTATTTAGGGCCTTGCTCTTCTGTTCCATTGATCTATGTGTCTGTTTTTGTGCCAATACCATACTATTTTGATTATTAGAACTTTATAATATAGTTTTAAGTCAGAGTACATGACGCCTCCAGCTTTGTTGTTCTTTCTAAGATAGTACTGGCTATTTGGAGTTTGTGGGTCAAAGTAAATTTTAGAAGTTTTTCTATTTCTGTGAAAAATGCCATTGGAATTTTGATAGGGGTCAGACACGACTGAACGACTGAACTGATGTTGAATCTGTAGATTGCTTTGTGTAATGAGGACGTTTTAACAATATTTATTCTTCTAATCCATTCTTAGGGAATATCTTTGCAACTAGTTGTGTCTTCAGTTTCTTTCATCAATATCTGATAGTTTTCAGTATATCAGTCTTTCACTTCATTAGTTTAATTTATTCCTATTCTTTTTGATTTTATTTTAAATGGGATTTTTCTTAATTTCTTTTTCTGATAATTCATCACTAGTGTGTAGATCTTGCAACTTTACTGAATTTATTTAGTTCCAACAAGTTTTTGGATGGTACCTTTAAGATTTTCTATAAGTAATATCATGTTATCTGCAAATAACGACAGCTTACTTATTCCTTTCTGATTTGGATGACTTTTACTTCTTCTTGCCTAATTGCTGTAGCTAGGACTTCCAACGTTATGTTGGATAGAAGTAGAAAGAGTGAGCATGCTTGCTTTGTCTCTGATTTTAGGGGGAAAGTTCTGTTCCTTATTTTAGGTAAAAAGTTTTCACTGTGGTTTTTTTGTTGGTTTGTTTTACTGTTGAATATGATGTTAGCTATGAGCTTGTCATATAGCTTTATTATGTTGAGGTATATTTCCTCTGTAGCCTCTTCATTGAGACTTCTTATTGTAAATGGATGTTGAACTTTGTTAAGTGTTTTTCTGTATCTAAAGATGATTATATGAATTTATCCTTTATTTTATTAATGTGGTATCACAATGATTTGTGGATACCGAACCATCCTTACATTCCTAGAATAAATCCTACTTTATCATTGGGTATGATCCTTTATGAACTCCTCATTGCCAAATTCAGACTGAAATTGAAGAAAGTAGGGAAAACCACTAGACCATTTAGGTATGACCTAAATCAAATCCCTTATGACTATACAGTGGAAGTGAGAAATAGATTTAAGGGACTAGATATGATAGACAGAGTGCCTGATGAACTATGGACGGAGGTTTGTGACACTGTACAGGAGACAGGGATCAAGACCATCCCCATGGAAAAGAAATGCAAAAAGGCAAAACGGTTGTCTGAGGAGGGCTTAATAACTGGGAAAAGAAGAGAAGTGAAAAGCAAAGGAGAAAAGGAAAGATATACCCATTTGAATGCAGAGTTCCAAAGAATAGCAAGGAGAGATAAGAAAGCCTTCCTCAGTGATCAATGCAAAGAAATAGAGGAAAGCAACAGAATGGGAAAGACTAGAGATCTCTTCAAGAAAATTAGAGCTACCAAGGGAAAATTTCATGCAAAGATGGGTTTGATAAAGGACAGAAATGGTATGGGCCTAACAGAAGCAGAAGATATTAAGAAGAGGTGGCAAGAATACACAGAAGGACTATGTCATGACCCAGATAATCACAATGGTGTGATCACTCACCTAGAGCCAGACATTCTGGAATGTGAAGTCAGGTGGGCCTAAAGCATCACTACGAACAAAGCCAGTGGAGGTGATGGAATTCCAGTTGAGCTATTTCAAATCCTGAAAGATGATGCTGTGAAAGTGCTGCACTCAATATGCCAGCAAATTTGGAAAACTTAGCAGTGGCCACAGGACTGGAAAAGGTCAGTTTTATTCCAATCCAAAGAAAGGCAATCCCAAAGATCTCAAAACTACTGTACAAATTGCACTCAATCTCACATGCTAGTAAAGTAAATGCTCAAAATTCTCCAAAGCCAGGCTTCAAGCAATACGTGACCATGAACTTCCAGATGTTCAAGCTGGATTTAGAAAGGCAGAGGAACCAGAGATCAATTGGCCAACATCCGATGGATCCATCAAAAAAGCAAAAGAGTTCAGAAACACCATCTAATTTCTGCTTATTATTGACTACGCCAAAGCCTTTGACTGTGTAGATCACAATAAACTGTGGAAAATTCTGAAAGAGATGGGAATACCAGACCACCTGACCGCACCTCTTGAGAAACCTGTATGCAGGTCAGGAAGCAACAGTTAGAACTGGACATGGAACAACAGACTGGTTCCAAATAGGAAAAGGAGTACGTCAAGGCTGTATATTGTCACCCTGCTTATTTAACTTATATGCAGAGTACATCATGAGAAATGCTGGGCTGGAAGAAGCACAAGCTGGAATCAAGATTGCCGGGAGAAATATCAATAACCTCAGATATGCAGATGACACCACCCTTATGGCAGAAAGTGAAGAAGAACTAAAGAGCCTCTTGATGAAAGTGAAAGAGGAGAGTGAAAAAGTTGGCTTAAAGCTCAACATTCAGAAAACTAAGATCATGGCATCTGGTCCCATCACTTCATGGCAAATAGATGGGGAGACAGTGGAAACAGTGGAAGAAGTGTTATTTTTTTTGGGCTCCAAAATCACTGCAGATGGTGATTGCCCATGAAATTAAAAGACGCTTACTCCTTCGAAGGAAAGTTATGACCACCTAGACAGCATATTAAAAAGCAGAGACATTACTTTGTCAACAAAGGTCCATCTAGTCAAGGCTATGGTTTTTCCAGTGGTCATGTATGGATGTGAGAGTTGGACTACGAAGAAAGCTGAGTGCCCAAGAATTGATGCTTTTGAACTGTGGTGTTGGAGAAGACTCTTGAGAGTCCCTTGGACTGCAAGGAGATCCAACCAGTCCATCCTAAAGGAGATCAGTCCTGAGTGTTCATTGGAAGGACTGATGCTGAAGCTGAGACTCCAATATTTTGGCCACCTCATGCGAAGAGTTGACTCATTGGAAAAGACCCTGATGCTGGGAGGGATTGGGGGCAGGAGGAGAAGGGGACGACAGAGGATGAGATGGCTGGATGGCATCACTGACTCGATGGGCATGAGTTTGAGTAAACTCCGGGAGTTGATGATGGATAGGAAGGCCTGATGTGCTGCGATTCACGGGGTCGCAAAGAGTCGGACACAACTGAGCAACTGAACTGAACTGAACTGATGATCCTTTAATGTATTGTTAAGTTCAGTTTGCTAATATTTTGTTGAGGATTTTTGCATCTATATTCATCAGGGATATAGACCTGCAAATTTCCTTTTTTGTGGTATTTTTATCTCATTCTGGTATCAGTAATGCTGGTCTCATAGAATGAGTTTGGAAGTGTACCTTCTATTTTTTAGAATAATTGAGAAGGTTTGGTATTCTCCCTTAGATATTTGGTTGAATTCACTAATTAAGCCATCTGGTCCTGGACTTTTATTAGGAAGTTTTTGATTACTGACTCAATCTCCTTACTACTATTTGGTTTGGTTAGATTTTCTATTTCTTCTTCATTCAGTCTTGGTAAGTTTCTGGGAATTTGTTCTTGGATATCCAATTTGGTATATGATTGTTCATAGTAATTATGATCCTTCATAATTTTTGGTGTCAATAGTAACATCTCCTCTTCATTTCTGATTTTGAGTCCTACTTTTCTTGATGAGTGTAGTGAATGTTTTCTCAATTTTATCTTTTCATAACATTTAGTTTTAAAAAAAATCTTTCCTATCGTCTTTTTAGGTTTTAGTTCATTTATTTCCACTCTGATTCTTGCTTTTTCCTTAGTTTTACTAAATTTGGGCTTCATTTGTTCTTTTTCCAGTTCCTTAAGATGAAACATTTTTCTTCTTTCTTTATGTGGATGTTTACTACTGTGAACTTCCCTCTTAGAACTGCTTTTGCTGCATTTCATAGTTTTGGTATGTTGTATTTCCATTTGCATTTATCTCAAGGTAATTTTTTTATTTCTTTGACCATTGGTTGTCCAGTAGTATGTTGTAAATCTCCACACATTAGTGAATTTTTCAGTTTTTTCTTATAATTGACTTCTAGTTTCATACCATTGTGGTTGGAAAAGATGCTGACATGATTTCAGTCTTTAAATTTATTAAGACTTGTTTGTGGCCTAACATATGATCTATCCTGGAGAATGTTCCACATATACTTGAGAAGAATGTTTATTCTGTTACTTGTTCTGAAGTGTTTCATTCTATCTAGTCTACCATGTTGTTTATGATCAATGTTTCCTTATTGATTTTCTGTATGGATGATCTATCCATTGATGAAAGTGAAGTATTAAAATTCTCTACTATTATTATACTGTAAGTCCCCTACATACAAACCTTCAATGTGCAAACTTTCAAAGATGTGGTCATGCATCTGGTTCCAGCAAGGGACCAGAAACTGTATCGTCAGCATCATGCCTGAGTGAAATTGCAGCTTCCCCTCTGTCTCCTATTGCTGATGATTCTTCAGCTCTGCCATCTCCCACCTTCTCTCCTTCCTCTGGCCAGTAGCTCTTCTTGCTCGATTCCAGCTCCTGTATGCCAGGTGTTGTACTGTACTGCTGTACTACTGCACTTTTCAAGATACTGTACTATATGATTTTACATGTTTTCTTTACTTTCTGTGCTTGTTTTTTAGGTATTGTTGGGTGAAAAGTATTATAAAACTATTAGAGCACTATATAGCCAATTGTGTTTGTTGAGCACCTAGGTTAATTTCAGGCTTCCCAGGTGACACTTGTGGTAAAGAACCCACTGCCAATGCAGGAGACATAAGAGACATAGGTTTGACCCCTGGCCCAGGAAAATCCCCTGGAGGAGAAAATGTCAACCGTGGGATTTCCCAGGCAAGAATACTGGAGTGGGTAGCCATTTCCTTCTCCAGGGGATCTTCCCAACCCAGGGATCGAACCTGGGTCTCCTGCACTGCAGGCAAATTCTTTACCATCTGAGCCAAGAGGAAAGCTGATTTCTATGCATTAGATAAAACAACCACCTCTCCCAGTCTTAGGGCCTCCCATGTGGCATAGTGGTAAAGAATTTGCCTGCCAATGCAGGAGACACAAGATATGCAGGTTTGATTGCTGCTTTGTAAAGATCTAACCCACTCCAGTATTCTTGCCTGGAAAGAGTCCATGGACTGAGGAGCCTGGCAGGCTACAGTCCATGGGGTCATAAGGAGTCACTGGCAAAAAGTCCAGCCTTAAAGGAGTAACTTCATGTTGGAGAAGAGCCTTTTTGTTAAAACTTGCCTACCTCTTTTTTGTCCTCGAAACTTTGTGCAGATTTTTTTTTTAAGTGGATCCTAGTAGTTATGCCAAGACCTGTCAGTGTCCCAAAGGAGATGATCTCAGTCAGCACCTAGATTCAAGCTGATTGGAAAGTAGATCCTCAGGCAGTAGCTTTTAAAGTATGCAATTTCCCCCCCACCCCCCTGGGTTATAGCCAGTTAAGAATGGTTTCTTTCTTTTTTTTTTTTTGCTACAATCTTTTTTTTTCTTTATAAGAATTATTTATTTGACCAAGGAACAAGTTTATTTATTGCAGCATTGTATACAATCTCATTTAACTTGTAAACATAAGCCCCACTGGCCACTACAGATAGGTGATATGGGGTGTCCCCCTGGGTGGCAGCCACAAAAACCAGGGTAACAGATGGAGAAACTCGATCACGGGATGTGTGTACAAGCTGCCTGCTGAGAGGCCCTGCACTCTGAAGCATGGCAGAGATGACCCCCACCCCCTGAGGCCTCTAGGGAGGACCACAAGTGGCCCTAGGTGTGTGTTTAATTAGAAGGCTGCCCCTCAGGCCATAGCTATGAAGAGAAGCTAATAGGTCTCCTTCACAGAAGGACTGGGCTCCTCAGTCAGCCTGCCTGCTGCTGTCTCCTGGGGGTGGTGGCCAGTTAAGGGCTCTTCATTTTTGCAATTCTGTGGGAACCGCAAGCATGGGCCCCACTGGCCACCAGAGCCAGGGCATTTAGAGGTGTTCCCTAGTTGGCAGCCACAAGATTCAGGAACCAGGACAGCGGACAAGCTCCTTTCTGGGAGATACTGTTGACCTGGAATGAGGCAGAGCGGGAGAGAGCAAAGATGGAGACCCCAGCCCCCATCCCCAGAGAGCAGCTGAGTTGGCCCCTGGACCTGCTGCGCAGTTTTAATACACACTGCATTGTCCACGAAGTGGCGCTGGTGGTAAAGAGCCTGCCTGCCAATGCAGGAGACAGAAGAGACACGGGTTGGATCCCTGGGTCGGGAAGACCCCCTGGAGGAGGGCACGGCCACCCACTCCAGTATTCTTGCCTGGAGAATCCCACGGACGGAGGAGCCTGACGGGCTTCAGTCCATAGGGTCACAAAGAGTTGGACACGACTGAAGCGACTTAGCACTCACTACCGTGTATGAAGTGAAAGAAAATTTTACTTTCTTTTGTTTGGAATTTTGCCAAGGGCTGTTGACTATTTCAGGTGTCACATCACCCATGGTAATGTGGCTGATGGTATTAAAGATATAATACAGCTCCCCAGCACGTGTCTCCGTCGGCAACTGTTCTGCTTCAGTGATTGTTCATGTCTGGGGCAAGCATCTGATTATGTTACTACGTCTTCTAGAGTAGGCATGCTCATGCTTGTACATATTGATGCATTATTATTTCATTGTAAACTTTTTATAAGTTATTTTTATTGTTATTTTTCTCTTTCATATTAGAATTAGGGCAACATTGTTTTATTTTTAATGGTGGGTATTATCTATGAATTCTCTTTGGTATGTTAAAGGGGTAATAGCAATATTTGTTTTTAAAAAGAAAGGGTTGGCTTTAAGAACCACTGTCCTAGAGGAAAAGGACAAAGCCTTCTCCCGCCTAATCAGCATCAATTTGCCAACTTCACAATGAGGACCTCGATCATCTAGAATGGGTCGGACCCCACCCCTGAGCCCAGACTCACTGTGGCTAGAAGGAAGTGCTCTTCTTGGCTAGTCTGGGTAGCTGAACACCCTTGAATCAGGGGCCAGGAAGGAGACAGGAAAGGCAAGAGTCCAAGTTAAACACCCCACTAGAGACGTGTGGAGTTGAGGAGGGGTCCCCAAAGTAAAACTGGAGTGCTGCTTCTGCATGAAAGCAGAAGCGAAGCTGGTTAGGCTAAGGTAACAGTTATGCTCAAAAACCAGTTTACCCATGACGTAGAACCTAAGTGATGGAGAAACGTCGATGGAACATTCTCTACTACAGCCTCCAGGGCTTACCACACAACCCACAACAAACCAGATTCCTAAGGATAAAGAGAAACAGAAAGTTATCATTAAAATGCAAGAAAAACTGCAAGAGAAAGCCACGGTTCCTGTCTAAACTGCACTGATGATGCAATAATAAGAAAGCTTTCACCTAAAATTGGCAGGAATTCCAGCTATGCCGTGCACACACACAGTGGGAGATGGCGACCCCCTAGAGCCAGACTTGGCAGCTCGGCTCCTCCACTGAATGTTAAATCAGTCCCCAGGAAACACTAGCAGAGCACTAATTTTGGTAACCCTTGGCTGCACAGAAGCAACTGTACATAATCATGGCCCTCTAGGGAATTGTGTCCACTCACTTGTAAGTACCAAGGAAGGAACTGTATTGTTCTTATCTACTGGTGGCCCATCTGACATCCTCTTCATGGGCTGCTGACTCTATCTTTTATAAAAGAAGGCCTTGGGAGACCTCCATAAATGTCACACCTCCCAGTTGGGTTTTGCATGGAACTTGGGAGTGAACAACTGAGCCTGGAATATTCTAATTTGCTGATGGAGGGGGCTTTATATGGTTAATAATTCATTTTCCTTTATTCACTAAACATGTATTGAGCATATACCATGGCCTGGCAGGGTATCTAGTGATACAAAGACTTGAGACTCATAGTCTAGTGGGTGATCACAGTCTACAGACAGATGTGCTGACCAACACAATGGGCTCCTCCCCACCCCTACTCCCACCTCCACTTCACTCCACCCCGTGTTTTCCATTCCTTTTTTTATTCTGGACCCACCAGCTGTCTTCTGCCTCAGGGTCTTGTGTTTTGCTATTTTCTCAGCCCAGAATATCTGAGGGATACCTTCCTCTTTATTGGTGGGTCAGACCTCAGACGGTAAAGAATCTGCCTGCAGTACAGGAGACCCAGGTTCGATCCCTGGGTCAGGAAGATCACTGGAGAAGGGAATGGCTACCCACTCCAGTATTCTTGCCTGGAGAATCACACAGAGGAGCCTAATGGGCTATCCAGTCCATGGGGTCCCAAAGAGCCAGACACAACTGAGCTACTAACACTTTTTCTTTCACTCTTTCCTCTCTGCACTTAGGTCTCTGCATAAATGTCACCCCCTCAGAGAGCCCTTTTCTGACCACCTTAGCTAAAATAACAATCCTCCTTTTCCTTCCCAGCCTTTTGTTCTCTTACTCCCACCATTTTTATCCCCTAACTCAGTTTGATTTGTTATTATAAAATTATCAGTTTCTGGTGTTAAATTAATGGTTAATTTTCCCTGTTTTCTATTCATCTGACATTAGTCTAAATATTTTACATATATTAACTCTTTTTATTCTTCTAACAACTTTATGAGTGGGTACTGACCTGGCTATTACAATTTTTTTAACATTAAAAAAAAATTCATTTATTTATTTGGCTGCACCAGGTCTTAGTGGCAGCATGTAGGAGCTTCGATCTTTTAGTTCTGCCACACAGAATCTTTAGTTGCGGCACACGAATTCTTAGCTACGGAGTGTGGGATATAGTTCCCTGAGCAGGAATTGAATCCAGGCCACTTGCATTGGGAGTGTGGAGTCTTAGTCACCAAGCCACCAGAGAAGTCCTACAATTCCTTTATCACACATGAGGAAACAGAAGCAAGAGAGGGTAAGTAACTTGTCCATGTGCATGTGTGCTAAGTTGCTCAGGCATGTCCAATTCTTTGTGACCCCGTGGACTATAGCCCACCACACTCCTCTATCTATGGGATTCTCCAGGCAGGAATATTGGAGTGGGTTGCCATGCCCTCCTCCAGGGGATCTTCCCAACCCAGGGATCGAACCTGTGTCTCTTATGTCTCCTGCATTAGCAGGCAGGCTCTTTACCATTGGCACCACCTGGGAACTTGTCCAAGGTCACACCAAACTGGGACTTGGACTCCAGCTAGATCAAGCCCAAGTTCTTAACCACTAGGCCATATAGCTGCTCTTCACACCGTTGTTGACTGATTTTCTTCGTTATTTGGCAGTCAGCTGTCTCCCTTCTGGACTGTTAACTGCCAGCAGGGCAGAGATGTGTCTCAGCCACACTGTGTACCTACCTCCAGGGCCTAATGCATGACTTGTGCAGGAGAAGCACTCGACAGACGCTGCTGCTGAGTGTTCCCACCCCGGCCCCTGAGCACTCCAAGACTTAAAAGGATTTCTGAATCACCACAAGATTAGAAAGACTTGGGAGATTTTAGCCTGTACCCACATTTGATGAGCATCAGCAATGGATCTCAACCCTGGCTGCACAGTGCCGTTACCTGAGAGCTGTCAAAACTCCGAGACCTGGGTCTTATCCTGGGCCCATTACACGAGAGTCTCTGCATGGGACCCTGGCCTTACTCTTGATAACGCCCCACAGAGGTGGGGTGCCCACATTGGGCAGCCAAGTTTGAGAGCCACACCCAAGACTGAGTCTGATAGAGTGGTGAAATAATTGGAGGGAAGGTTATTGTCCCATCAAATCTGGGGATAAAATAGAAGGAAATCACAAAAGTCTTAGGCACTTAGTAATCTGAGTCCAGGGGAGGTGGGCCATTAAATTCCCACCCCACCAGAACCTCTGGGGGAGGGCAAGGAGTCCTTCCTTTTAAGTTCCACTTGCCCTTCCTTATTAAAAAAAGAAACACACATCTCTCCCTGGATCTCTGCATCTTCAGAACTTATTTCCTGGCCAATACTATCTGATTCACCACTAATCTCAGACTAGTCAGTGAGGAGATATCACCCCAGGTGAACTGAGGGGAAACTGGTTCCTTACTGAGTGTGTGCAACTTTACCCCTGTAAAGTCTTAGACTTTACATCATCTTTGCTTTCATCATCTTAGAGATGATGAAGTTAAAGCAATTCTATTAAATATTTTTTTATTAAATTTGAAAATTTTCTGTGTAACATTTGTCAGTTGGTGCCTGCAGTGTTTGTAATGTTTAAAGGGATCATAACATATTAGCCCTGTGGTTCCAGGGTAAAATGTGTAATTGAGTAATCAGTTGTGGACTTTAGATTTTAATTTAAAATATAATAGAATTTATCCAAATATGTTAACAATAGTCTAGTGTTTAAGATAACTAGCAAATTCCTTTCACCAGTCATCTAGTTCATTAGATTTGTTTATGGTTAAGTACTGGATGGGTGTCCTGGTTAATCTAGCATTTGAGATGCTTTAAACTGAACATGTGAAATAAATAAACACAGCTTAAGATGTTTACAGAACTTGAACTAAGTTTCAGAAGGGGCTTGTGTTTACTTTAGAAATAGTAATTTACTTTGATTCCTTTCTCTCACATCCCATTCTGATTAGCAAAGCCTGTTTGCGCTTCCTTTAAAAAATATCCAGAGTCCTCCTCCCTACTTAGCTTCACTCCTACACCCACCATGATCTAGCCACTATCGTCTCTCTCCTGGGCTAAAAAAAGAAATACAGGTTCCAAAGTGGTCCCTTACTTCTACCCCCATCGTCTATTAGCCAGGTCATGACACTTTTCCAACTTCTGGCTCTTCCTTTCTCACTCAAGATGCTAACTCCCACCCACTGCTCT
The DNA here is from genome assembly GCF_019320065.1 of Cervus canadensis. Lineage (NCBI taxonomy): Eukaryota > Metazoa > Chordata > Mammalia > Artiodactyla > Cervidae > Cervus > Cervus canadensis. Next base: position 60,259,201 of record NC_057397.1, on the reverse strand, counting down.
GACTTTCCTGACTCATGTCCTACTGCTCTCTGCTTTGCTTACTTCAGATTCATGGCTGAGACAAGTATCCCAGTTCTGGGGCCCTTGCACTTTTTTGTTCCTTCTGCCAAAATGCTCTTTTCCCTGATGGCAACATGGGTCATCCCTTGCCTTCTTACACTCAGATGTCACCTTCTCAGAGATGTCTTCCTTGACCATCCCTGTGCAAAATCCTCCATGCCCTCCGCTTACTCCTTCACCTTCTATACCCCTCATCCTGCTTTGTTATCTGTCTTCATGGCACTACCCACCACCATCTGGCAGATTATATGCTGGATATTACGTTGATTTTTTTTTTTAATTTTGCACACAAAAATCTGCCTTCAAGGATATAAAAAAAAAAATCCTCATGCCGACATGTCAAAAACATTGATTACTATATTCATTTGTTTAAAAATATAGAGAAGTACTGTGTAAATAACAAATATAAAAGAATGAAGTGTTTATCCCCTCCTAGGATCATTCAAAGCATGTTAACCTCTCAATTCTTACCATGGGAGTTGATTGGTATTACTACCCCCATTTTTCAGATGAGGAAGTTGAAGCACAAAATGGTTTAAAAATCCCTAAAATTGTACAACCACAGGTGCCAGAGCAGGAATTCCAAGCCAGACCACCTGGCTCCAAGGCCAGTGCTCTTGGCCATTTTGCTAGAATATTTTTGCAAAGCCTCTTTCTCCGTGAGGCGCCAAGGGAAGGTCTAGACTTGTCTCTGCCACCAGCGAGCAGTGTCCTTGGACAAACGGCTTAACCTCCTCCCTGTTTGCACCATGGCTTCTTCTCAGTTCTGTCTTAATTGGCATCAAATAACAGAATTTTCTACCTATGAAGAGATACCACAGAAAACTGAATAGGTGGTAAAATGGTTAGAAGACCTAAAGAATTTGGCTCATGAACCCACTTAAAAATGACACTTTTTCTGGAAAAATTGACATGCACACATTAAAAATAATAATTGCTGCTTTATAATGCTAGTTTTTGCTGTACAGTATCGTGGATCAGCCGTATGTGTATCTGTATATTTATTTGTATCCCCTCCCTCCGGAGCCTCCCATTCCTCCAGGTTCTCAGAGCACAAGCTGAGCTCCCTGTGCCTTATAGGAGCTTCCCGCTAGCCATCTGCTTTGCACGTGGCAGTGTATATATGACAGTGCTGCTCTCTCTGTTTGCCCCCCTCCTTCCCTCACTGTGTTGGTTTTGTAAACCATTTCAGGTGGCTCATAAATTCCCCATAGCTCTGGATCCTGGGATAAGGACCCCTAATATAAACAATAAATCTCAGACTCTGGGAAGAATTCTGAAGGAAGGTGGGTCCCTTCTCCTTGAAGATATTTAGGGAAAGGCTGAGTTGTGGAGGTTTGAAATTGTCCAGACGTGGTTCAGTTGGGAAAAGGGAGAAGATGAATCCCTAGCACTTCACTTCCCAAATGTCCTCCATGTCCTCCGTTAGTCCCTCAGGCAAGGCTTCTCCATCTGGGCGCTGCTGACACTTTGATAGGAAAATCCTGTGTTGCAGGGGCTGCTCTGTGGCTTTTAGGATGTTTAGCAACATCTCTGATCTCTCCCACTCCGTGTTCCTCCGGGTGTGACAACCAGAAATACCTCCCTACACTTCCAAATGCCCTGGTGTGCAGGTTTTCAGGTTCCACATACAAGTGATCTCATATGATATTTGTCTCTCTTTGTCTGACTTACTTCACTTAATATGATCTTCTCTAGGTCCATCCATGCTCCTGTCAATGTCATTTTTTATAGCTGAGTAATCTTCTTTTGTGTGTGTATACCACATGTTCTTTATCCATTTATCTGTTGATGGACATTTAGCTTGCTTCCATGTCTTGGCTGTTGTAAAGAATGCAGCTGTGAACATTGGGGTGAATATATCTTTTCAAATTAGAGTTTTCATCTTTTCCAGATTTATGCCCAGGAGTGGGATTGAAGGATCATATTGTAACTCTATTTTTAGTTTTTTAAGGAACCTCATACTGTTCTCCATGGTGGCTGCAACAATTTGCATTCCCACCAGGGTTCTCGTTTCTCTATACCCTTTCCAGCATTTATCATTTGTAGTAGGTTCTTGTTTTGTTATCCAATCTGCCATTCTATGTCTTTTAATTAGTGCGCTTAGTCTATTGACATTTAAAGTAATTATAAGTATGTGTTTATTGCCACTTCAATCCTTGCTTTTCAGTTGATTTTGCAGTTCTTTGTTCCTTTCTTGTTTTTCCTTTTGTGGTTTGATGGATTTCTTTTGTGTTATGCTTGAGTTCCTGTCCTCTAGGTTTTTGTGAATCCGTAACATACTCTTGCTTTGGGGTTACCCTGGTTTTCAAGTATGCTAACCTAGTAACTGTATCTACTTACTTCTAGACTGATAGTCATGTAAGTCTGAACACCTTTTAAGTGATTTACATTTTCTTACTCCCCACCCTCACATTTTGTGATTTAGATGTTCTATTTTATATCTTCATATCTATCATTTTGCTACTTATTGTAATTATGATTGCTTTCAGGAAAACTTTTAATCTATGTACTGGCTTATTTAAGTATTTAAGTATATTTGGCTTTTCTTGTGTTTCCCTTTTCTATAGATTCTTGTTTCTCTTCTATTTAGAGAAGACTTTTTGATTTCTTAAAGTTTAGGTTTAATATTGCTGTATTGTTTTATTTTTTGCTTGTCTGAGAAATTCTTTATCTCCTTCTATTCCAAATGATGATCTTGCTGGGTAGAGTATCCTAGGTTGCATATTTTTCCCTTTCAGGACTTTAAATATGTCTTGCCACTCCCTTCTGGCCTACAAAGTTCTGTAGAGACATCAGCTGATAGCGTCATGGAGGTTCCCTAGTAACTGACTCTCTTGTTTTTTTCTCTTGCTGCCTCAGAATCCTCTCTTTAACTTTTGCCATTTTACTTACGATATGCCTTGGTGCAGGTCTGTGTGGGTTCATCCTGTTTCGGGTTCTCTGTGTCTTCTTTACCTGAATGTTTCCTTTTTAAAGTTTGGAAAGTCTACAGCCATAAAGTCTTCAGATATATTTCCCATCCCCTTCTCTTTCTCCCCCCTCTGGAATCCCTATTATGTGTAGGTTGGCATGCTTTATATTAATATTATCCCAGAGATCTCAACTGTTGCTTTGATTTTTTTTTTCATTTGCCTATCTGCTGCTCTGATTGTGTGATTTCCATTATTCTGTTTTCCATATCACTTATTCATTCTTCTGTATTATTTTGTCTGCTAGTCATTGCCTTTACCTTAGTATTTTTCTTGGCAACTGAGTTGTCTAATTTTGACTGCTTCCTCTTTTTAGTTTCTAATTTCTTGTTACAGTGATCTGCGTTTCTATGAAGTCTTTCTTAATTCCTCTACCTGTCCACCAGGAGGTGTGACTCTGTGGCACACCAGTTGGTGTGCGTGTCCACAAAGTTTGCTGCTGCTGGACCTGCCCCCAGACCCGCCCCCTCCGTAGGAGCACTGTTAATCAGCTCAGACATCAGTCTCACATCTGACCAGCCCGAGGTCCTCAAGTCCACTGAAGCCCATCTGCTGTGGGGGTGCCTCTAATGGGCCCTGAGGTCAGCTCCCCCTCGGGCACAAGCTCTCTCAAAGCCCCAGGTGGCTGGAACCCAGCTGGGCCATGAACATGCTGACAGTGAGGCTGTAATGGCAGACCTGTGCCCGCCCTTCATGTAGGCATAAAGGCGCTTCTCTGATGGACCCTTGCTCTGTCCTGCTTGTACTCCAAGTGACAGCCCAGACCATACCCCAGGCACAGCCAAACAGAGTCCTCTCCCCAGTTCTGCTAGCTGTAGCCGGAGCTTCAGCACCCAGCTGCTGCAAAGGCGCTTCCTGGGGTCGTGGAAACTTCCCTGTTTCACCACTTTCTCCCAGGGGCTTAGGTCCCATCCTGATTTTTCTTTTTTCTTTTCTTTTTCATCCTACCTGGTTATGTGGGGATCTTTCTTGCCACTGTGGTTGTATAGGAGATCTTCTGCCAGCTTTCAACTGGTACTCTGTGAGAATTGTCCCACATGTTAGATGTATTTTTGGTATGTTTGTTGCAGGGGAGGCAAGCTCCACGTTCTTCTACTCTGCCATCTTGATCTCTCCTCCATCTTTTCTGTTTCCAAAGTTGATACATATTTTTATATTGAGATTTAACCGACACAGAGCATTTCATTAGTTTCAGGTATCAACAAAACGATTCAGTATATGTATGTGTTGGGAAAGGATCACCAGAAGACTAGTCAACATCGGTCACCACACATAGTTACAATGCTTTTTTCTTTGTAAAGAGAACTTTTAAGATCTACTCACTTAGCAAGTTTCAGATATACAATGCAGTCTTATTAATTATGGGGGCTCCCCAGGCGGCACAGAGGTAAAAAAAAGAATCTTCCTGTCAATGCAGGAGACACAAGAGTTGTGGGTACAGCCCTGAGTCAGGAAGATCTTCTGGAGGAGGAAATGGCACCCCATTCCTATATTCTTGCCTGGAAAATTCTATGGACCGAGGAGGCTGGCAGGCTACAGTCCCAGGGGTCACAAAGAGACACAACTGAGCATGCGCGCGCGCGCACACACACACACACACACACACACACACACACATTATTAACTATAATCATTGTGCTGTATATCACATGCCCGAGACTCATTTATTTTAAAACTAATAATTTGTACTTTTTAACACCTTTCACCCATTTTCTCCACTCACTATCCCCCTACTTCTGTTAACTACCAATTTTTTCTGTGTACCCATGAGCTCAATTCTTTGTTTAATTAGCATGCTTTGTCTTTTTTTAGAAATTCCACAAAATCTAAGTTGTGATTGTCCCCTGGGAACCCGGTTGTGACTGGAACTTCACTGTGGTTTTGATTTGCATTTCCCTGTTAGTTAGTGATGTTGATTACCTTCTCATATACCAGTTGGGCATCTGTATGTCTTCTTTGGGAAAATGTTTATTCAAATCCTCTGCCCATTTAAAAAAAATCAGATTGTTTGGTTTGTTGCTACTGAGTTGTATGAGAGTGGAAGTGAAAGTCACTCAGCCATGTCTGACTCTTTGCGACTCCATGGACTGTACAGTCCATGAAATTTTCCAGGCCAGAATACTGGCGTGGGTAGCCTTTCCCTTCTCCAGGGGATCTTCCCAACCCAGGGATTGAACCAGGGTCTCCTGCATTGCAAGCTAATTCTTTACCAACTGAGCTATCAGGAAAACATTGAGTTGTATGAGTTCTTTCTATATTTTGAATATTAACCCCTTATCAGATACATAATTTGTAAATATTTTCTCCCACCGTCAGGTTGCCTTTTCACTTCGTTGATGGTTTTTCTATGCTGTGCAGAAGCCTTTTAGTTTAATGTAGTCCCACTTTTTTTTTTTTTTTTTTGCTTTTGTTGCCTTTGACCTTTTTTGAAAAAAAAAAAAAATCAACCCTTCCCATCAGAAGAAGAGTATGAGTTAATGAAGACAAAAGAGAATCAATTCCCACTGAGATGATACCAGAGTTGTCATTCGTTTGTGTGTAGGAGTTTGTGATCTTCAGGTGTCTAGTGGTGGAATAGAAAATTCCATAAATTATGAATTGTCATGCAATGCCCCCCTGTGGACTATTGCAACAAGAAGTCTCCGTGTTTACATTACTTTCAGATATTTTAGCCATATATAACTCAATCTTTCCTGCTGGCACCATCTTATGATCAGTTCCCCTGTCTTAAAATATTACACATGGAGCACATTTTAGTCCTTAGAAGTACAAGAAGAGAGAATGCACCTTAAAAGGTGGCATTTACAGAACTGGTGGAATTTCAGAACAGATTTTCTCAAGGTCAGAGAGATCTGGTAACGATCTCGTCTTTCCTGTTGCCATCACAAAAGGATCCAGCTGCATCAGCCTTTCCTTATCCCTTCACTGACCATTTTCAGCTGGTGGTAACAAATGTTGGTGAGGATACAGAGAGAAGGGAACCCTTATAACATCATTGATGAGAATGTCAGTTGGTCAAGTCATTACAGAAAAACTATGTGAAGGGTCCTCAAAAGCTGGAACTACCATATGATCCAGTAATCTCACTCCTGGGCCTGTATCCAGGGAAAATAGCTGGTGAAGCCATGCTCTGTGGTCATATTACTATGGCATCGTAAGTGCTCTGGCCGCAGATGAACTTGAGTGCTCCCTCCTCCCCTTTTGCTGTCTCCCTTCTTACCAGACAGACTGTGGCTCCACATGCTTCCTAACCATTCAGACAGGCTTGAGCCCCCAGTTCTGGCGTGCCCGGGCACGGTGGCTGTGGTTTTCCTGTAATATCTTAATTACCTGTCAAAACAATCCTATGGGAGAGATGCTGTTATTATTAGGGTCTTCAGATGAGGACACTGAGCTACCAGGAGCTTAGGTCAATTATCCGAGGGAAATTGGGTATGAAAAACACAGGCTGCACAGTGCCTGCATGTGGCTGAGTCATAGTATCCTTTGCCTTGTTCTCCAGTTCTAGTCTGCTCTTTGCTGACTTAATTCATCCCTTCCACCGACTCATTGTGTTAGCACTTTCAAGCAATACATGTGCATTTTCACAGGGACCTTGTAGCAATCAAACCATAAACTCAAAACCCGAAACCCTCAAGCTAGTATTTCAGATGTTCCGGGTGATGTGTGGAGGGGTAATCTGGGCAGGGGCTCTTCCCTGGTGACATCTGGACACATAATAACATTAACTCCAATTTGCTGAAAGCCTTCTGGCTTGGCACTTCTTACATTCTGTTTTAATCCTCCTTGTAACCTGCAGCGGTATTATTATCCCTATTAACAACAGGGGAAACTAAGTGAGGCTCTGCGTCAGTGAGCAGAAGAGCCAAAATCCACAGCCCGGGCTTTCTGACTCTAACCGGCATGCTGCCGCCCCACCCCTCATGCTGCCTGTCGGAAGTTGGCTCCGATCACTTTCTATCCTGTCCACATCCGTGCCCCACCCCCGAGCAAACCACACTGCAAATCTCTCAAGAGGGCTGGATCCCATCCATCCTGTGTTCCCTGTGGAATCTCTGGTGCATATAGTAGGTACGCAATACATGTGTGTTGCAGGAACGGATGGCTGGTTAGATTGGTGCTCACTTGCTGCAGAGATGGACTCAGCTTTTGGATGAAATACTTGAACCGCTCCCCAAAAGCTTGCCGGCAGGTTAGGGCCACCTTCCCTATATGGCAGATGACTGTGAGCATTCAGGCTGTCTAACTGTAGCAAGCAAAATTTGTCATGTCAAATACAATTTTAACTTGCCTTTAGGCTGATTGTTAAAGTCCTGACTTAAAGTCTCTCCAGTCTCTCGGCTCACACCACCAGGTTAACTTGCCTGAGCCAAGGATCTTTCTGTTGCAAGTTGCAAAACCCCAACCAGCTTTTTCAACCTGGAGTTTTACTGGCTCTCACCACTGGGAATGACTTGGGGAGGCTTGAAGAGCTAGGGGGAGATTTTCTGAGCTTGGGGCCTGAGGATGGAACGAGGGATGCCATGCTGGCAGGACCATGTCTCCTCTCCACTTGCTGGGTTTCATCTTGTGGACAGATAAGGTAGGGAAGATGGTCATCTGCAACCTAGAGCCTGCCTCCTGGTAACTCCTGAGCCCAAAATAAAAGAGAACCATTCTCCTCCACCTTTGACTTGGGAAAGCTGAGGAAAAGCTCCAGTCAGCCCAGCCTATGCTTGCTCACCACTTGGACCAATTTATTGTCAGTCATTCAATAAATATAATAAGCAAAATGACACCATAGTCATGAAGCTCAAAATCAGCAGGAGGTGAAAATCACTCAGTCGTGTCTGACTCTTTGTGACCCCATGGACTATACAGTCCCATGGAATTCTCCAGGTCAGAATACTGGATTGGGTAGCCGTTCCCTCCTCCAGGAGATCTTCCCAACCCAGGGATAGAACCCAGGTCTCCTGTATTGCAGATGGATTCTTTACCAGCTGAGCCACAGGGAAGTTCATGACTATGGCGTCATTTTCTTCATTAGGTAATGAGCAAAACGACACTATAGTCATGAAGCTCATAATCAGTAGGAGGAGACAAATATAAATCAACGGCTTCAAGTGCAAGATGGCAGTGTGGCCAAGTGAGTTGAGAAAGAGATAGGTGGTATTATGAGAGTATATAAGAGGCCTTGACCTTGGAGGTCAGGGAAAGCTTTCCTAAGTAAATGATGTTTGAGCTAAGATCAAACGGATGAGTACCTTAGGTGAAGAATCAGGGTGGGGGTTCCGTAGGGTAGGAGAAGCAATATTTTAATACAAAGGCCTGGGGTTGCAGGAAGGCCTGCAGAGAGCAGTTCAAGTAAGACAGGAGAAACACGGAGGGAGCAGTCCGTAGAGTACCTTGTGGGTGACATTAGAAAAATTTTGTCAGAACTCCCCTGGTGGTCCAGTGGTTAAGAATCCACCTTGCAACGCAGAGGACTCAGGTTCAGTCCTTGTTAGGGGAAGATCTCACATGCTGTGGAGCAGCTAAGCTTGCACACAGCAACTACTGCAGCCCGTAAGGTCTGGAGCCCCCGCACCACAACCAGAGAGTCTGTGTGCTGCAACAAAAAAAATCATGCATGGTCCAAGAAAGACTCTGCATGGTACAACTAAAACCTGACGTAGTCAAATAAATAAATATTAAAAACTTTTTTTTGTGTGTGTCTCTGTCCTAAAGCCATGGGAAGCCAGGATAGACACAGGATATGGGTGGACTGACACAATCATATTTGTCCTTTTCTTTGTTTAATTTTCTTTTTGTTTTGCTAGGTCTTCCTTGCTGAGTATGGGCTTCCTCTAGCTATGGAGTGTGGCCTTCTCATCGTGGCTGCTCCTCTCACTGTGGGGCTGGCTCTACAGCACGTGGGCTCAGAAGTTCAGTAGTTGTGGTGCACAAGCTTACTTGCCCGGCAGCATGTGGCATCTTCCTGGACCAGGGATCCAACCCATGTCCCCTGCATCGGCATGTGAGTTCTTAACCTACCTCTGGACCGCCTGAGAAGTCCCATATTTGTCCTTTGAAAGAAGGACTTTAACTGCAGTAGACTGGATGGAGGTGGCCCAGAAGGATGTGGGAACTTCAGTTAGAAGCTAGACAGTGGTTTGGGAAAGAGAAAATGACAACTGGGATTAGGATGACCCGGGAGACGGGCAAGAAAGAAATGTCGGTGCTGAGATTGGCAGGCCTTGACAGCTTTGATACAGCCGGTGAGCGGGCGGTTGGTGTCATGGATGACATACAGATTTCCAGCTTGCTCAACCACGTCCAAAGGGAGGCAGATCCAAGACTGCCCTGGCTGGGTCATAACCTACCCCGTGGACAGGATGGAACACGGTGGCTTATCAAACCCACTAGATTCATTTGAAGTGGAGGAGAAGGGAAAGGGGAAGAAGAGGGGAAAACCGGCTGGAAAGACCCCAGCTGTAGCTCCCACAGCCCACCGTAGAGACAACAGGGAGGGCCCAGTCTCCGGGCTCCTGGAGACACTGGCAGTCGGTACCACCCTTACTGTCTCCATTCATCACCAGTTTGCACTTGCCATCTGGCCGGATACCAGGGGACAGAACCCTGTTGCTTCAAGGGGCCCTAGGAGAGGTTTCCGATGGTCTAGTTCACTGTCACGGAGAAGGAAATGGCAACCCACTCCAGTATTCTTGCCTAGAGAATCCCACGGACAGAGGAAACTGGTGGGCTGCTGTCCATAGGGTCACACAGAGTTGGACACGATTAAGCGACTTAGCATGCATGAATGCATTGGAGAAGGAAATGGCAACCCACTCCAGTATTCTTGCCTGGAGAATCCCAGGGACAGAGGAGCCTGGTGGGCTGCCGTCTATGGGGTCGCACAGAGTCGGACAGGACTGAAGCGACTTAGCAGCAGCAGCAGCTCACTGTCACAGGCACACCCCTGTAGGGGGCGCTGTTACTCTTCTCACTTCTCTGGTCCATGCGGTGGCCAACCAGGTGTCATTTGGGTCTCAGTGTAAATAAATCATAGGTTAAAGAGGCAAAGGTATCACTTGCAACTGTTTCAGCCAAACTGGGAAGTGGCCAAAAGGGCTCAACAGAGGCTGCTGGGGACATTGAGTCCTGGCTTTGCCTAAACACCTGCTCACAGACTTGTTGACATTCTTCAACTCCCCATTATGGAGACACGGATCTCAGATAAAAAAAAAAAGAAAAAAATGCTCTTTGTTTATCTTAGGAATTTTTTTCAATGATACCTGGAAGCCATTGGCAAATATGTTAGAATGACAAATCCAAATGATAAGCTAGTGAGGAGGTTGAAATAATAAGAACTGGTCATTCAAGGTCCCCTAAGGCCCTCAGCAAAACCGGTTGTTAATGACAAAGTAAAAGAAACCAGATTGCCCAGGATGTTTGTCTAAGAAAATGATAGTGTCCCTTTGCATGTATCCAGTGACAAATGTGGATTTGCCAGCATTTGCTAAGTCCTTGTGAAAGGACAGTGGTGGCTGCGGGCTTTACTGTGGAAAAGATGAGTGTAAGGTCAAACGCTCTATCTAGCATGTCGGTTTTTTGTTTGCTTAAAGTGTTGTTCCAAAAAAAAAAAAAAAATGCAGTTCTAATAATCAAGAAGGGAAACCAAACTCATGGAAAGAAAAGATACTGCGCCATAAAATAACAACAGACAGGAAAGTCCTGGGGATTTGTCACAAGGGTGTTAAATAGTCAGTGAAGCTGGTTGCCTTCTTCTCTAAGCTGGTGGGAATACCGGATGACAGTATTAAGTAAATAACTAGCACTTCCAAGTTAGTGGTTTTCATACTTCCTGTCGATGGGTCTCTGGACCCAGATCCACTGTCAGACTTGGCAGCTGTCTGCAGGGAGGTCATGTCTTTGCTCTTGATAGTTCTGCTCAGTAATAATAACTTCTGTTCATATAGAATTCCGTGAGCCAGGGACTCGAAGAGCTTTGCATTATTACTATTATCATCATTATCATTATTATTATTATGCGTTTTTCCATTACATCGTTATAAGAACCTGTGAGGCTGGTCTGTGCTCACTCCTTTTAAGAGGAGGCCATTAAAAAAAATAAATAAATTAATTAAAAAAAAAAGAGGAGGCCATTGAGGTCTAGCAAGGAGACGTAACTTACTGAAAGCCATACAGCTGGTAAGTGCTGGTGCTGGGGTTTGAATCTAGGGGGGCCGGTTTCTAGAGTCTCCCAGCTAAGACTCTGTGCTAAACCCTGCACCCCATGCTTTCTGGTTTATCTTGCTGGTCCTTGAAATCTGGCCCTCGCTGCATTCTTGGGCCAGGCAGAAGGTGAGGTGGGCAGACATGATGGTTGTTATTGTTATTGTTTAGTCGCTAAGTCATGTCTGACTCTTACAACCCACTGGACTGTAACCCGCCAGGCTCCTCTCTCCATGGGATTTCCCAGGCAGGAATACTGGAGTGGGTTGCCATTTCCTTCTCCAGGAAGAATTGAAAAACTAGAAAAACTAGATTTTCCTGCTCCCTTGCATGCAACCATGTGAATAAGTTCTAAGCAAGATGTTAGCAGGATTGCCATGAGGGTTTTCTGGGATTAAAGGAAAGTGAGGCAACAGGGGGTGAGTCCTCCTGCCTCCTTTCTCCTTCCTGATGCCTTAGATGGAGCTGCGACAGCTGGTACGCCAACAGCTGGTTAGGACACGGCAGTCATTACTCGGTAGGTGGGCAGTGCTCCTAAAACTTTAATGCATGCATGAATCAGCCAGGGGTTTTGTTAAAAATGCATACTCTAATTCACAGGCCTTCAGTATATTCCCTCGCACTTTTCACTGAGACAGCTTAAGAGCAGAAACCCTCTTAAAATATACAAGCATATATATAATATATACACCCAAGTCTCAGTTTATAAATGCTGTTTTTCACCAAAAGAAACCAGGGCTCTTTAGAAAAAAAGGTTCAATATAGGGCTGGAACAGGAAAAAGATAAGAAAATCTTCCCCAACCAAGAAACTGCTCAAAAAAATAACGGGAACAAAAGGATACAAAAGCCAGCGTGAAGGGACTGCCACTGGTCACATGATGGACAATCGGCATATAATAATTAATAATGAGAGTAACAGATTACAACCTGTTGAATAAAGGAGCCATGTCTGCACACAAATACGAATGAATCTGAAAAAATGGAACATGTGAGGAGAAATTGGGTATGTACATAGTTTCAAAATACTTACAAAATATTATTAAATACAAAGGGGAAAATAGCAACTTTATAGGGTCAGATACTAACTTAGGTGTTCAAACTGCACATCATCAGTCATGGGACAAATGGAAATCGGGGCCAAGTGGCAGGATGTGATGGGAAGAAAGTACCAGTTCTGTGACACTCCCCCCAAAAATATATATACTCTCAATCTCACGGAAAGGAGACATCAGATATACCTGAATTGAGGGATATGCTGTCGGGTCCCAAAGCATCCAGGTCAGGAAAGCTGAGACTAGACAAACTGCCCCAAGTTGAAGAAGACAAAGGGCCTGACAACTCAGTGTAACACGTGCTTTTAAACTAAACCCTCTGCTGCAAAGGATATCATTGAAACAATTGGAGAAACTTACATGGGATCTGAGGGCTGGGTGGCCATAATGCATCAATACTACAGATAGTGATATTATAGTTCTGTAGGAAAATGTCCTTTTATAGAAAACAGGAACTGTTTTACAGAAAGGGGCAATCCGATTGGCAACCTATTCACACGTGGTTTAGAAAAATGTTTCTTTGTATTATATTTCTAACTTTTCTTTAACTTGTGATTGTTTCCAAGTAAAAAACTTAAATTGAATTAAAAACCAGTACACTCAGCAGACAGGACATTTCCATCTAGCTGCTCCATGGAAGGGTGTATTTTGTTTGGAGCCTTGAACATAGGCGATTGTTTTGATTTGGTCATGTCAAGATTTTTTGCTTGAAAGTATAAAAATCATTCTTTTAGGATGTAATAGACATTTCTATGTTTTACTTCATAGCTCCTCATCCCCAATACCACTCCCCCCCAACATATACCCAGTAATGAAGGGCTTTTACTTTCTGCTTTATTTTGAATCGTTTTTCAGAGGAGCTGTTATTTTTAGAATAAGTAAGAGGACAAAATAATACAGATATTTTCTGAAAACATGCCACAGGCAAGATGAGTGAACAAAATTGAAAGGTACAAACTTCCAGTTATAAAATAAGTCATGGAGATGTAATGTATAAGATAGTGACTACAGTTAACAACAGTGTGTTATATACTTGAAAGCTGCTAAGAAAGAAGATCTTAAAAGTTCTTGTCACAAGAAAAATTGTAACTACCTGTGGTGATGGATGTTAACTAGCAACAATTTGTGCTCAATTCTCAGTATATACAAATATTGAATCATTGTACACTTAAAACTAATGTGTTAACTACACCTCGATTTTTTAAATGCCGTAACTTACCATCCTAGCCTCCAAGATTTTGCTAATTAGTGACCCTCATCACCCTGCTCCAACAATCATAAAGAAATTTAATAATATTAAGTATAATACCTTTACTGAGTACAGAGAAGGACCCAGATAGCATGAAGAAAGAAAAACTTGATATATTGAACTTCATGGACTTCCCTGCTGGCTCAGATGGTAAAAGCATCTGCCTACAATGCAGGAGACCTGGGCTCTATCCCTAGGTCGGGAAGATCCCCTGGAAAAGGAAATGGCAACCCACTCAGTACTCTTGCCTAGAAAATCTCATGGACGGAGGAGCCTGATAGGCTACAGTCTATGGGGTCACAAAGAGTCAGACACAACTGAGCGACTTCACCTTCTCTTTCAAAAGAATGAATAGATAAGTCACAGAATGGGAGAAAATATTTCACACACACATACACAGGGCTTGTGTTCAGACTATATAAGGAACTTCTATATCTCAATAAAAAGGTGAGAAACCCAGTTTTTAAAAACTTGGGCAAAAGACTTGAAAAGATATTTCACAAAATAAGATACCCACACGAGTGGTGAATAAGCAAGGAAAAAGTGCCCAGTATCACTCATGGTCAGTAGTAGGAAACTTTAAATTCAGAGGGGCTTAAGAGATGCAAATCCTGGATCTGGAAGATCCACTGGAGAAGGGATAGGCTACCCACTCCAGTATTCTTGGGCTTCCTTTGTGGCTTAGCTGGTAAAGAATCCACCTGCAATACAAGAGACCGGGATTCAGTCCCTGTGTTGGGAAGATCCCCTGGAGAAGGGATAGGCTACCTACTCCACTATACTGGCCTAGAGAATTCCATGGGACTGTGTAGTCCATGGGGTTGCAAAGAGTCAGACATGACTGAGCAACTTTCACCAAGATGTGTTGGGCTCCCCTGGTGGCCCATTTGGTAAAAGAATCCTCCTGCAATGCAGGAGACATGGGTTCGATCCCAGGGTTGGGAAGATCCGCCGTAGGAGGGCATGGCAACCCACTCCAGTGTTCTCGCCTGGAGAATCCCCTTGGACAGAGCAGCCTGGCGGGCTATAGTCCACGGGGTTGCAAAGAGTCAGACATGACTGAGCGACTAAGGACTGTAAGAGATGTGTCACAGACATGTCAACCAAGACCAATAAATTGAACTTATTTAAATCCTGATTCAGACAGACAAACTGTTACCAAAGGACAGACAAAAGCAAACTCAAAACCACACACACGCAAAAATAAAAGTTCAACAACTGGAGAAACAAGAATACTGACTGGATGTTTTATGTATTAAAGAATTAATGTTCATTTCTTTTAGTTGGAATGATGGCATTGTGGTTATTTTAAGAGTCTTTTTTATAGATATCCTCTGAAATAATTATAGGTAAAGTGATATACTGTTAGAAGTGTGCTTCAAATACATATGCCTATGGCTGGTTCATATTGATATATGGCAGAAACCAACACAATATTGTAAAGCAATTAATTATCCTCCAGTTAAAAATAAATAAATTTTTAAAAGTAAAAAAAAAGTTTGCTTCAAAATAATCTGAAGGCATGTGGTTTCAGGGAAAGGTAGACGAAACAAAATTGACTGTCAGTAAGTGTTTAAAGTGGGTGATGGGAACATTTGATTTATTATAATATTTTCTGTATTTTTATATACATGTGCAAATTTTCACATGTATACATATATGAATTCTTTATATATTTTGAGTGGTAACCTCTTATCAGATATGATTTACAAATATTTTCTCCCATTTTATAGCTTTCCTTTTCATCTTGTTAATTGTTTCCTTTGCCGTATTGAAGGAAGACCAAAGTCAAGGAGCTTACCACCTGTGTTCCTTTAGGAATTTTATGGTTTCAGTCTTATGTTTAAATCTTTAATTCAGTCTGAGTTAATTTGGCGGTATGCTGTAACATAGTGGTCCAGTTTTGTTCCTTTGCGTGGAACTGTTCAGTTTTCCCAACACTGTTTGTTGAAGACACTGTCCTTTCCTGCACTGTATATTCTTGTCTCCATTGCCCTAAATAAATTGGCCATATACACATGTGTTTATTTCTGGGCTCTCAATTCTGCTCTGTTGGTCTTTGGTTTTGGCATAAGTTAGACACGTAATGTGTTGATTATAGATCTTTGTAATACAGTTTGAAATCAGAGCACATGATACCTCTGGGTTTGTTGTTCTTTCTCAAGATTGCTTTGGCTATTTGGTGCATGTGTGTGTGTTTTAGCTCCATGAAAGTTTTTGAATTGTTTTCTCTATTTCTGTGAAAAAATGCCATTAAAAGTTTTATAAGAGTTGCATTGAATCTGTAGGTTGCTTTTGGAGAAGGAAATGGCAACCCACTCCAGTACTCTTGCCTGGAAAATCCCATGAATGGAGGAGCATGGTAGGCTACAGTCCATGAGGTCGCAAAGAGTCAGACACGACTGAGCGACTTCACTTGGGTAGGATAGACATCTTAAAAGGATAATTATTTGTGTCGTCTTCAGTTTTTTTCTCAATGTCATAATTTTTGGTGTACGTGTCTTTCACTACCTTAGTTAAATTTATTCCTAGTTATTTTATTATTTTTGATGCAATTGTAAATTGTCCATTCAGCTGCTCTGTTTTATGATTGGATAATTCAATCATTTACATTTAATTATTGATAGATATGTACTTATTTCCATTTTATTAACTGTTTTGTTGCTGTTCCTTTTCTGTTCCTCTCTTCCCTTGCTTTCTTTTGTGATTTGATGGTTTTTCTGTAGTGGTATGCTTAGATTCTTTCTCTTTTGTTTATTTACTATAAGTTTTTGCTTTGTTATGCTTTGTTTTGCTTACAAATAACAACTTAAAACAGTATTTTTTAAGCTGATAGCAACTTAAGTTTGAACACATTCTGGAGGTCTACATTCTTATTCTACACTGCACCCTGCCCCCGCCCCACCACCATCTTTTGCTTTTGATGTCACATTTTATATTTTTTATCTTGTATTTCCCTTTAAAATATATTGTAGTTACAGTAATTTTTACTACTTTTGTCTTTTAACCTTCGTACTAGCTTTGTTAGTAACTAACCACCACCTTTACAACATTAGATTATTCTGAATATTACTGTACATTTACCTTTACCAGTGAGATTTACATTTTCATGTATTTTCCTGTTGCTCTTTAGCACCATTTTGTTTAATGAAGATGAAGGACTCTCTAGTGATGATAAGTTCCTTTAGGTTTTGCTTTCCTGGAGGAATCTTTACTTTTCCTTTAGTTCTGAGTGACAACTCTGCTGATAAAGGATTACTCGTTGGCAAGTTCTTTTTTTCTCTTTCATCACTTAAATATATTAGGCCATTTTCTTGGGCCTGCAGTTTCTGTTAAAATCTACTGATGATCTTATTGGGGTTCCCTTGAATATGACAAGTTGTTTTTCTCTTGCTTATTTTAAGACTCTATCTTTGTTTCTTTGTTTAACTTTGATAATTTAATTATAATGCATCTTGGTGTTGCTCTCTAGGGTTCATCATTTTTGGAACTCTCTGAGCTTCCTAAATCTAGATTTCTGTTGCCTTTTCCAGGCATGGGAAGTTTTCAGCTATTATTTCTTCAAATAAGTTTTCTTCCCCCTTTTCTCTCCCCTTCTTCTGGGATCCCTATAATATAAATATTGGTCTGATTGATATTGTCCCATAAGTTCCTTAATCTTAAGCTATCTTTCTTTTTTCCCTTTGCTTGGGTAAGTTCCACTCTCTTGTTCATTGGTTCTTCTTCATCTAGTCTGCTGTTGACCACCTCTACCTCTAGTGTATTTTTTAGTCCAGTTATTACATTCTTGGAGAAGGAAATGGCAACCCACTCCAGTATTCTTGCCTGGAAAATCCCATGGACCGTGGAGCCTGGTAGGCTACCGTCCATAGGGTCGCAAAGAGTTGGACACGACTGAGTGACTTCACTTCACTTCATTACATTCTTCAGTCCCATAATTTCTATTTGGGTCTATCTTACATATTCTTTAAAAAAACTGATTTTTTGTTTTTTCAAAAGAGATGACTTATTGTATACATTACATTCAGCCACGGCTGAGAACAGAACAAGTCCGGAACATCACAGGTCCAGGACAAAGGACCAAAGTGTCTTTTGATATGAGCAAGATGGGCGTCTCAAAGGTGGTCTAGGTGATTGGGGTGGCCATAGGTGTTCTAGATCCATTAAGACAAGTTCTAGACAGTAGGCATTGCAGTCCAACAATTCGTACCAGCAACCCTGGCCTCTGGCTTCCTTGTTTCCGCTCCTGTGGCTTCCATAGGTGTGCACATTTACTTGAACCTCTGCCTCTTTCTTTGGCACTTCAGCCTGCACATTTGCTTCTTCTTCCACTTCTTATGACTCTAGGGCTGTAAGCTATATTTTCTATCTCTTTGTTGACATTCTCACTGTGTTCATCCATTCTTCTCCAGAATTTGGTAAGCACCTTTATGATCATTATTTTGAACTCTTTATAAGATAAATCACTTATTCTTATTTCATTAATGGCTTTTTTTTGAGGTTTTACCTGGTTCTTTCTTTTGGAACTTATTTCTGGTTTTTCATTTTCCTTGACATTCTGTGTTAGTTTCTATGTATTAGATAAAAGAGCCCCCTCTCTTTGTCTTGGAGTAATCTTGTGTAGTGGATGAGCCTTATCATTTGACCTTGCCCTCTTTTAGTTTTCTCTCAAAACTTTGTGATTGTCCAAGCAGACTATTTTATTTTTTGTAGCTCCCAGTAGTTGAGGGTATGTCAAGACCTGTCAGTACTCCAAAGGAACAGGTCTCATTTGGTACCTAGATTCAGGATGACTGAAAGCTAGACCCCCAGGTAGCAGCTTCTAAAGTATGCAGACAGATACAGACCTGTGGAACTGCAAACATAAGTCCCACCGGCCACCAGATCCAGGTGATCTGGAGATGTTCTCTGGGTGGTAGTCACAAAAACTGAGGCAACAGAGTATACTAGTTCCTTTCAGGAGATACTGGTAACCTGGAGCAAGGTAAAGAGAATGAAAAATGGTATCCACTGACCTCCATCCCTAGAGCATGAGGAGGCTCCTAAGTGTGTGTCAAACTAGAAGTCTGCCCGTAAGGTTGAAGCTCCAGAATAAGCAAACAGGTCTCTTTCACAGAAAGTGTGAGAGCATGTTTCAGACTGTTTGTCTGCTTAGAGCCCTGGGCACGGTAGCCAGCCCAGAACTGTCTTGCCATTTGTTACAGTCCCAGGGGACAAGGAACACAAGCCCCACTGGCCATAGAGCTGGGCAATCAATGGCAGCCCCTGGGCAGCAGCCACAAAAAACCAGGGCACCAGATAGGTGTGCACATCCCGCTCCAGGAGATACTGGCACTGTGGAGCATGGCAGAGGGACAGCATGAAGACAGTGCCCACACTTGGGCGTCTCTGCGGAGGATTACAGTGGACCCCCACACGTGTGTGTTTCAGGAGAAGCCTGCCCTTCAGGACACTGCTATCAAGATAAGCTAGTAGGCTGCTTTCATAGTAGGACTCGGCGCCTCAGTCTGTTGCTTCTTGTGCCCAGGGAGTGGTAGCCAATTAGGAACATTTTCTCCATTGGTTACATGCCTATGGGACCTGCTAGCGTAAGCCTGACGGGTCACCAAAGCCAGTCAGCCTCAAAGGTGTCCCTGGTGGCAGCCATGAAAAGCAACGTTCAAGGAGGGGACAAGCTCCTTTCCTGGAGACACCAGCAAGCGGACGTGAGGCAAAAGAAGAGAGCAAAGAGGACACCCGCCCATGTCCAACCCCAGAGAGAACCCCAACAGGTGCCTGCCACTCAGGTCAGTGTTTTAAGGTAAGCAAATAAAGCTTTATCACAGGACGTCTCAGCGCCTCTCAGTTGGCAGCCTCTGTGCTGTTCTCTGGGTGAGTCTGAACACACATGCCCCTTAAGAGTCATTTCTCTGTTCACTATCTCCTTGTATGTATCACAGACATGAGCCCCATTGGTTTTTCAAAGCTAGATAATTGGGGGTCTCATCTGTAAGATGCAGATCTTAAAAACTGGGATGTCCAATATGGGGTTCAAACCCTTCATTCTTCAAGGTGGTGGTGGTGGTTTAGTCACTCAGTTGTGTCTGACTCTTGTGACCCCAGGGACTGTAGCCCACCAGGCTCCTCTGTCCATGGGATTCTCCAGGTGAGAATACTGGTGTGGGTTGCCATTTCCTTCTTTAGGGGATCTCTCCAACCCAGGAATAGAACCTGTGTCTCCTGCATTGCAGGCAGATTATTTACCAACTGAACTATGATGGAAGCCCCAAATGAAGACATTAGGAAAATAATTCAGAAGAATCTCCAAATTTTTAGTTTCCTCCCAATTCAGGGTTTTCTGTGTAAGGGGTGGGGCTTATGGTAAGATTATGTCTTAACCTCTCCTACCTGCTTCAGTGTGGGTTTTTTCCCTCATTTACCTGATGTGTAGGAGTTTCTCAGCCTACTTTTAGGTAATTTCCCAGAGGAAATTATTCCAGTTGTAGCTGTAGATTTGATGTATTCATGGGAGAGGGTGAATTCAGGATCTTCCTATATTGCCATCTGGAACCCCATGAGTTTGGCTTTTGTAGATTCCACATAAAAGTGAGATCATAGTGGTATTTGTCTTTCTCTGTCTGACTTATCTCACGTAATGTCCTCAAAACCCATACATATGGTTACAAATTGCAAAGTTTCTTTTTGTTTTTTAAGGTTGAATAATATTCCATTATATATATGTCACATTTTCTTTATCTAATGTTGATGCGCATTTAGGTTGCTTCCATATCTTGACTATTGTAAAGAAGGATGTAATAAATATGGAATGCATATACTTTTTCAATATCCTGTTTTCATTTCCTTTGGGTATATACTCAGAAGTGGAATTGCCGGGTCATGAGGTTTTTGTCTTGAAAGGATGTTGTATTTTGTCAAGTGTTTTTTTCTTTATCTAGGGGGATGAACAAGTGATTTTTATCTTCATTCTTTTAATATGATGTGTTACTTATTGTTTTACATATGTTGAAACATTCTTGCATCTCAATGATAAATCCTACTTGCTCATGTTGCATAATCCCTTTAATATGTTTTTTAAATCAGTTTACTATTTCGTTGAGAATTTTTGCATCTATGTTTATCAAGAATATTGACCTAAGAGTTTTCTTATAGTGTTCTTATCTGGCTTTGGTGTCAGGGTAAAGCTGGCCTTGGAGGTTGAGTTTGGAAGCATTCCCTCCTCTTCATGTTTTGAAAGAGTTTGAAAATGATTGACATAAATTCTTCTTTAAATGTTTGGTAGAATTTGCCAGTGAAGCTCTCTGGTTCTGGGGTTTTCTGTGTTGGGAGGTTTTGATTATCAATTCAATCTCTTTACTCATTATTGGTTTGTTCAGATTTTTGACTTCTGATTCACTCTCAGTAGGCTGTGTATTTCTAGAAGTTTAGCCATTTCTTCTAGGTTGTCTAATTGGTTGACATACAATTTTTCATAGTAGTCTCTCATGATCCTGTGTATTTCTATAGCAATCAGTTATAACGTCTCTTTTTTCATTTATAATTTTATTTGAGTCTGCTCTCATTTTCTTAGTCTGGCTAAAGATTTGCTGGTTTTGTTTATCTTTCTGAACAAACAGCACTTAGTTTTGTTGATCCTTTTTATTTTTTTCTGGCCTCTCTATTTCAGTTATTCTCCACTCTGCTTATTATTATTTCCTTCCTTTTTCTTGTTTCAGGCTTAATGTGTTCTTCTTTTGACATTGTCCTTAAGTTGTCCAGTTAAGTTGTTTATTGGAGATCTTTCTAATTTCTTAATATACGCATTTATTGCTTTAAACTTTCTTCTCAGAACTATTGCAGCATAGGATTCAGTATGCTGTGTTTTCATTTACATTTGTTAAGATAAATTTTTATTTCTCTTTTGATTTCTTCTTTGATGTATTGGTTATTCAGAAATATGTTGTTTAGTTTCCACATGTTGGTTTTCCATTTGTTGATTTTTAGTTTACTGTTGTGGTCACAAAAACATACCTGATTTAGATCTTCTCAGATTTATAAAGATTTGTTTTGTGGCCTAATATATGATTTATCCTGGAGAATGTTCTGTGTGCACTTACAACAAAGTGTATTCTGCTGCTGCTAGATGAAATATCCCTGTTAATCAATTTGGTTTAAAAGTATGGTTCAATTCCAACATTTTCTTAATATTTGTATGGATAATCTATCAATTGCTGATGGCAGAGTACTGAAGTTCCCTACTATTATTGTATTGTATATTTCTCCTTTCAGATGTTAGTATTTGCTTGACTTTTATAAGGTGCTCCAATGTTGGGTGTGTATGCTTTTATGATTGTTGTATTTTCTTGATGTATTGACCCCTTTATTGTAAGGACTATCTTAGTCTCATTACTGGCTCTGATTTAATGTCTATTTTGTCTGATATAAGTATGATTACCCTTGCTTTCTTTTGGTCTCCACTTACATGAAATATCTTTCTCCATTCCTTCACTTTTGAGCCTGTGTGTCTTTACAGCTGAAGATGAATCTTCTTCAGGCAGTAAACATATTGGGGTCTTGTTTTTTTTTTCTTAATTGATCCAGCCATTTGGCCTTTTGATTGGTGAATTCAACACACTTATATTTAGAGTAATTACTGATACCTAAAGACCTACTACTACCATCTTATTGTTAGACTTCTGGCTATTTTGTGTCTCCATTGTTTCTTTTCCCCTCAGTTTCTGCCTACATGTGTCCACTGGTGATTTTCCATGGTGGTGTCCTCTCCCCTCCTTTTGTCTCCTGAATCTACTCCAGATTTTTTGCTTTGTGTTTACCATAAGGCTTACTTAAAACACCACACAGATAAAACAGTCCATTTTATACTGATAGCAACTTACCTTCGTATATCTATATTAGGCTCTACCCTTTTACTCCTCTCCTCTTATATTTTTGATGTTATAATTTGGCTCTTTTATGCTATATATTCATTAACAAATTATAGTAGCTATTTTTTAATATTCTCTTCCTTTAATATTTATACTATAGCTAAATGCCTAACACACCATTACTGAGTTTTCTAATTCTTTTTCACCTTTACCAGAATATTGTATATTTTTGTATGTTTTGATGTTTCTAATTAGCATATTAATTTCAACTTAACTGTTCAGCATTTCTTATAAGGCGGGTCTAGTGGTGGTAAACTCCCTCAGCTTTTGTGTAGGAGAATATTTCTCTTCATATCTGAAGGATAACTTTCTTGATGAAGTATCCTTGGCTGGCATTTTTTATCTTTCAACATGTTGAATGTGTCATTTCATTCACTCCTGGCCTGTAGAGTTTTTGCTGAGAAATCCACTGCTAGTCTAATGGAGGTTCCTTTGTTAGTTACCTTTTTTCCTCTCAGTCTGCCTTTAAGATTCTTTATTATTGATTTTTAACAGTTTTCAGTGTAATGTGTGTTGAAGAAGGTCTTTTTGCATTGAAGTAATAGGCTTTTCTATTAGCTTTGTGGTATGTTTGTCCAAATTCTGGGAAGTTCTCGCCTTTCCTTTAAATAATCTGTCTTCTCTCTCTCTTCTCTTTCTGGTACACCAATTAATCTTGCCTTTCATATTCAATAGCTCTCACAGGGTCTTTTTTTTTTTTTTTTTTTTTACCCTTTTTAGATCTAAGTTCTCTCTCTTCTAACTGAATTATTTCTGTATTTTTATTCTCCAAGTCACTTATTCTCTCTTCCATATGGTCTGTCCTATTACTGATACTCTCTATTGCATTCTTCACCTATTTAATTCTTCAGCTCCAGAATTCATTTGGTTCTTTCTTATAATTTAAATCTCTTTGTTAAAGAATTCCTTCTGTAATTGAACCATTCTGCTGTACACATGAAGCTAACACAACATTGTAAATCAACTATACAATTATAATATAAAATACAAATAAAATAAAAAATTTAAATATATTTACATTTGAAAATAAAGTAAAAAAAATTTAAAATATAAATATAACATAAAAATATAAAATAAAAATTAATTTTAAAAACTGTTCATTAATTTTATTTCTAAGTTCATTGAATTATCTGAATTTCCATATATATATATAATTTTATTTAGTTATTTTTGGCTGTGCTGGGTCTTCGTAGCTGCACACAGGTTTTCTCTAGTTGCA
This sequence comes from Cervus canadensis, assembly GCF_019320065.1. Lineage (NCBI taxonomy): Eukaryota > Metazoa > Chordata > Mammalia > Artiodactyla > Cervidae > Cervus > Cervus canadensis. Next base: position 60,235,534 of record NC_057397.1, on the reverse strand, counting down.
GGGAGCAAGGGCCCCTCTCTAGTTGTGGTGCACAAACTTCTCATTGCAGTGGCTTCTCTTGAGGAGGAACATGGCTCTAGGGCACACAGCCTTCAGTAGCTGCAGCACACGGGCTCGGCAGTTGCAGTTTGCAGGCTTTAGAGTCCAGACTCAGTCGTCGTGGTGCTTGGGCTTAGTTGCTCAGCAGCATGTGGGATCTTTCCGGACTAGGGATCCGACAGGCATCCCCTGCATTGCAAGTCAGACTCTTGACCACTGAACCACCATGGAAGCCCCGTGAGTGTTCTTGTAGCTCACTGAATTTTTTCATTAAAGTGAAGTTCTTTATCAGTTAGATTGCAATCTTATGTGTCTTGTGTTCCATTAAAGTATTCATGTTTGTAGGTATGTACTCTTGCTTTTGCAACTGAAGCAGCAGCTACCTTCTTAGCTTTCCAGGTGCACAGTGGTTAAAGAATCTGTCTGCCAATGCAGGAGATATGAGACACAACTTTGATCCCTGGGTTGGGAAGATCCAGCATTCTTGCCTGGAAAATTCCAGGGACAGAAGAGCCTGGTGGTCTACAGTCCATGGGGTTGCAAAGAGACACAATGGAGTGACAGAACCCCACCTACATTCTTAACCAAAATTTTATGTTCTCTTTGGATTTTAGAGTTCAACAGGCTGGCTATTAGAATCCTTTATTTTGTATTTTGGACTGTGGCTCTAAAGCTCAAGTTTGTGACTTTCTTTCTTGCTCACTGAACTTGACCTGTATCTGGGCACCTGTGTGCCTACTGGAGCTGGGTCTTGGGATGGATTCAGGAATGTGGACAAGGAGTTGGCAGTAGAGTGGGGTGTAGGTGGGTTTGGCACTGGGAGCAATGAGTGTACCCACACCACAGCCTGGTGGGGGAAGCCTTGAGTGGAATACTCTCAGAGGTTTGTGGGTCCTGCTGAAGTCCTGAAACAGACAGGAAATGCATTTCTTTAATATTCTTTCATATCCTTACCTTTCTTTTTCCTCTCCAGTCACAGAGGTCCGTCCTCAGAAATCTGGTGCTGCTGGAGAGATGGGTTTCTCCAGCTAAACCCTGCACAACTGTGGTAGCCGGGCATTCACTCACCACTTTTGCCCTCCACCCACCTCCTCCATGAGTGAGGTCACTACTTTCCACCTCCTCTGCCTTACAGGTGACCACTGCCTTCACGAAAAGCCCAGCCCCTTGCTGCACCCTCCTTGGGAAAGGGGCCCCGTGTGAGTTCTTCCCTCTTCCGAACTTACCTCTGTGCGTATGCTGCTTTGATGGCAGGCTGGAATTGTTGTAGGAAGGGGGAGGCCCCCCTACAGGGCCCCAAGAGCAGGCTCTTGTCTAACACTCGGAAAAGAATTGTCCGAGGAGACACGTACTGACAAAGCAAGAGATTTTATTGGGAAAGGGCACCTGGGTGGAAAGCAGTAGAGGGAACCCAGAACAGCTCTGCTCCCAGTCTCGGTTTTATGGTGATGGGATTAGTTTCCGGGTGGTCTTTGGCCAATCATTCTAACTCAGTCTTTCCTGGTGGCACACGCATCACTCAGCCAAGATGGATGCAAGTGAGAGGGATTCTGGCAAGCGGACGGACACACGGTGTGTCTCCTTTCGACCTTTCCCAAACTCTTCCTGTTGGTGGTGGCTTATTAGTTGCGTATTCCTTACCAGGATCTCCTATCATAAAACAGCTCATGGAAATGGTTACTATGGTGCCTGGCCGGGGTGGGCAGTTTCAATCAATGTGCTTCCCTGGACAGAATCTCCCCAGGCAGGCCAGACTTCCACCAGCTTTCTCTTGCAGGTGGATATCCACCATCCACCCAGTTTTGCACCCTCTGGGCTCTTTTCCCCCCAATCCATGGCAAGTGGTGGTGGGTAGGGTAGGTTCATCATACCCCTTGGAGCCACAACCTACTAGAACCTGTTATCTCTGCACAGGTGGGCTGGTGCGTCCTCTGGAGTCATGTATGGAGGCGCTTCTGTCCTCTTGTGGTCTGGTTAGTTGTTCAAAAGGATAGAGAAAAGGACTTAGATCATCACGATTCTGACATCACTTCAGTGATCTGACTCTGTTTCTAAAAGTTATTATCCATTAATGTAATTAGGAAAGGAAGTTCAAAGAATTCTTGTCTGCTGAATTTTTTTCAGCATAAAGGAATAGCAAGAGAAATAAAAGCTAAATTAAAATGAAAGTTAATAGCACAGACTCGAGTCACAGATCCTGGAGTTCTAGATTTGGTTTTGCTACTTACTAACAGCAGGTTATTTAAATAAAACATACCCAACTTGTTGGAAATTTCTTCTTTAGCAGCAGCCAATTAGCAATTTTTATCTATTTGCTAATAACTGTTGAGAAAAGGTTGGTATGTTCCCAGGTGGCTCAGTGGTAAAAAAAAAAATCTGCCTGCCAGTGCAGGAGATTTATAGGAGTTTGATTGTTGGGCCAGGAAGATCCCCTGGGGGAGTAAATGGCAACCCATTTCAGCAGTCTTGCCTGGGAATCCTATGGACAGAGTTTGGCAGGATACAGGCCATAGGATCACAATGAGCTGGACATGACCGAGTGACTTAGCATGCACGCACGGCACAATACAATACAGGGTCAGAAGGTTAGTTCCACAAGTTTTATGAAAACTCTTAGGGTAATTAAAAGGTTTTGGTTAAGTCCATTTATAATTCCAAGGGAACCTAGAATGAGAATATGAACAAACTCAGAAAAATGATCACAGTGTTGCTAAAAGATAAGTCTGATGTTCCCAAGCAGTCCGAGATGCTCAGAACAAAGGATTGATTTAAAATTATGCTCAGGTTGGTTAAAGACGTCCTTTTTCATTTTCGTAAAGAATGACTTTCTCTTTCCCTGTTTTTTTGACTGCCCTAAAATGTGACAACAGAAAAGCATTTTTGTTTTGCCTTACTCTCAAGCACCGATATCTCCCGTCACCTCCTCACCTCCCGTCTCCTAGGCTGAAGGTAGCCTAAGCATCTGAGATTTCATGGAACTTCACTTTTTCATAGTTCATAGGCAGTTTACACAGTCCCTAAGAGCATACACTGTAAAGCCTGTAGGTCTGGATTCAAATCCAAGCTTCACTACCACTTATGTGCTTTGGGCAAGTCATGAAACTTCTTTAATTTTCCTCATCTGTAGAATGAGAATATACGATTGAATCTAACTTAGGGATGGTTTTAATAACTAAATGAGATAGTGCATGTAGAGTTCACTTGATACGTCAACATGTAGCACATACTCAATATTCAAAAACAAGCTTTTCAATGTTAAAAAAAAATTCTGATTTTTCAAATGCTCCGCCCATCTTAAGAATCCCTGCTCCACACAGGTGCCCATAACTGTTTAGTGCACACGATCTCCATTCCTCACTCATTTCAATTTTTGTTGTTGCCCATAATTAACTGTTCCACCAAATTATCACTGTATTATAATCGGTATTGTAAATAATCACCAACATTTGTTAAGTGATTATTTACAAAAAATGAGGTCTGTAACAAATTTAAAAACCATGTCTAGCATACAATGAAGTATCTGATTCATTGTTTTACATTTTTAGAACTTTTTATGCTGTTACTTCAAAAAAAACGGTCAAAATATCTTAGACAGGTTTCAATGGTTTGGGAAATATTAACATCTGGGGGACGATTAAAAGACTTTTTGGATGTCAGTCTGGCATATTTACTTAGAGATTTAAATATCAGAATAAGATATTCCAAGTACATTTTTTCTTACTTGGGATTGGAAGCACATAGAAACAAAACTTTATCACCAGTCACATATCCACCTGCTCATATATACCTTATCAATTATTGCTACGTATTTTGTGGGATCTAAAAAAATATTCTTGCCTTCCAACATAAAGAGCTTCCTCTCTATAGGGAGAATGTCAGGTTAGGCTAATAAATGAACAAACTGTTTCAGGCTTTCTGGGGATGTTTTCAGTAACAAAGTAAATTGCATGCTTTTCTAACTTTGTTAGGGCTTTCCGTGGTGGCTCAGTCACTAAAGAAATCTACCTGCAATGCAGGAGACCTGGATTCAATCTCTGGGCCAGGAAGAGGAGGGCATGACAACCCATTTCAGTATTCTTGCCTGGAAAATTCCATGGACTACAGATCATGTACAGATCTTAATGCGCTACAGATCATGGAGTCACAAGAGTCTTAAGAGACTGAACCACCATCACCACTACTCTTTGTTGAAAAGACAATTTGCCCCTACCCCGCCCCCAAACTTAAAATTGTGGACAGACAGAAAAGTAAACAAGGCAACACTTAAAATCAGCGTTCTTCTTATTCTGCCACTTTTACACCTAACACTTGCAACTAGGTGGCTGAGAAGACAAAGCAACACCTGAGATGTTATCAAAGTAACTTAAAAACCCTTTAAGTTCAACCAGTTAAGACTGTCTAATTGACTCTGTGAATGTGAAGAATCTTCCATGTGAAGCCTAGAAAAAAGACCAGAACTCATCTGTGTGGCACTGATCTCCAGCAAATCAGCATGCGTCAGACCATCAGGGTGGGGCAGAGATGGCCAGCTCCACCCACTGGGCTTCAAAATTGAACAGAACCTGATCATTTCCATGAGAACTGGTCTTGCAGGAAAAATGCACTTATTAAGCACAGCTATCCAGGTCTTCATTTACTCACTGCAAATTAGGGACCATGGTTTTACATCAAGAGTAAGAAAACTTCAAAGTACTCTCTAAAATTTCACTCATTTGTGATCCATTGGTTTGACAGAGGTATAATCAAAGGTAGCATCCTGTAAACAAGATACAGTAGCTTGTTTTAGCCATGCAACTTAGTACGCATGCTACAGAAAAGGAGATTCTAAGCTAAAAAAGCAGTTTCCAAGTAGCCATTATCATCTCCTGTCAATAGAAGCAGTTAAGTAAGCCTTGTAGGATACAGTAGTATCCTTCACTGTGCTTCATTTCAAATCCTACCTGAAGCTGGGTGTGCTCAGTCATGTCTGACTCTTTGCAACCCCATGGACTGGAGCCTAGACTCTCCAGGCAGTACTGGAGTGGGTTGCCATGCCCTCCCTCCAGGGGATCTTCCCAACCCAGAGCCTGAACCCAGGTTTCCTGAATACAGGCAAATTCTTTACCGTTTGAGGTACCAGGAGTGCTCAGCCATGTATTTATCAGACAATAGTCAGTTATCATCTGTGAAGATTGTTTCCTGAAGTCTTGCTAACACTGAAACTAGTAAATAACTGAATCACTGCTCCTAGGGGAAATAGGTTAGGTACCTATACCATCCAGTTGATGACCACCTTTTCATCAACTGACACACAGCTTTGTCTCTGTCTAAATACACCTTGTTTAATATATATTGTTAACACTGAACCCACAGCTGACAGCTCTGTAACTTATGCCCAAATGAAACTTACATTTTCTCCAGAGGGGCCACTTAACAGTAAAATCATACACACACTCGCTCACAGACACACATAGCACGAGAATGTCAAAATGAGACACAAGCAGGCCTTGAAACGGACACTTGTTTTTGAGAGCTGAAACAAGGCATTTTTTAGTTCAGCTGGAAACATGTGGATTTCAGGTGACTCACTTTTCAACGTTCTGTGCCATCTACAGATGACTGGTCTGTGTGCACAAAGATTTTGTGGGTGGCAAGTAACTTTTGGTTGAGTAGGTGAACTTACACAATCAAACAATGAACATTTTTTTCCTATGTCAACTCCTATAAGTAGATTACAGACATCTACTTGTTTTGTTGTTTCCTCTAAGAAAACAGACATTTCAAAATCAAATGATATCTTTGTATCACACAAGAAATACTGAATTCTAGCTATCCAACATACAAAGCAAACTACTGTCTGTGAACACTATCTGCGACTCTAGATCTGGAATGGTTTTCAACTGTGAGAACTTTCGCTCAAGACATCTTAGAAGCTGCTCCTTTAAAATGTGAAGGCTTGAACCATTCTGTATTCAAATTGAGATATATCCCTGCCTTCTTTAAGCATTGAGGAAAGCTTTCATGATTCATAAAAACTGTTTTCATCTCAACAGTCAGGATAGGACTACAGCCAGGGAAAATACAAAATCATCATGTTAATAATGCCTACTAGGTGCATGATATAAGCCATGAGGCAGGAAGTGGGGTTTGTGTATCTTGAGTTTCAGAATAAGGTGAAACGCATTCCAGGTACAGAAGCATGGTTAAGGCTTCAATATGCAGGGAGGGCTGGCACTGTCATAACTAAAGTTTTAGACTTATTTGCTCCCAAAGGCAAGACAGTTGAGGTAATTCTAGCATGGTGATAATCAGATATGCAACTCACAAAGCAAACTCTGGCAGTAGTGTGTAGAGAATGAAATAAGAGTTGAAACCAGATCATTCTCTAAAGCACACTGAAACTGTCAGGGATACCTGTTTAATGTGTATGCCCCAGGCCCCAATCCTGATGTTCTAAATCCACTTCTCTCAATGGAGAAACCCTATTATCTTCATTATTTAAAAGTACTTTGGATGATAAGGTATTATACTGAGTTAAGTCGCAATAATCAATAAGTCAAATTACAAGTCTATAAAATTAAGGCTTAAAACTAATCCTAAGTACACTTAATGTAACTAGTTTTTAGTATAATTTTTATATTATCTACACCTTCCTGTCCAGCAAACACAGTAGTTATTACTGTTTTATACCACATAAGTGATAGTTTAAAAGCTATCTCCCAGCCTAGAAACCTTAACGTATCATATATCATATATTGAAATCATCTCAAAAGAAATCACATGGAAATCTGACTTCATAAAATGCATTAGAGGCATTGTCTTATGTCTCTTCCATAAACCTAATAAATTTTTGAAAAACAATATCTTTGTTATGAAAGAGGCTCTTAACGTCAGTTCCAACTATCACTTATTTTCCCAAGCCAATTACAAAGAGAAATAAAATAGCATAACATCACTGTGCACTGTTTAAGGAATTTTTATTAAAGCAAGAATTTTATAATCCAAATTACGTTTCCTTGCTCAGTTATCAATTCTGTTACTTAAAACAGAAGTGACATTCTGAGCTATTCCACAGTAAAGAATTACAAAATTAAAGAAAGGAATGCTTTAAATTTTTGTACTTTGCTGAAAATTCTTTTTCCCATGGTCTATAAAACATTAATTTGTTTTTATATTTTACTATTTTTTTGTGTTTTTTTGTTGTTTTTAAATCAATAAGTAATCTAGGACTAGCACTATGTTTGCTAGACCTGGCATTTGCTCGGTACATAAGGTTCAAAGTTTCCTTTCCTTTTTTTATTTATTTTATATTTTGCAATGTTTTTTTTCCATAATATTTAAGTTTTTCGATGTTTAGGTATTTTTCTTCGGTGAAGCACGAGTTTCTTCTCATGGTCCCTGATCATCTGTAAATGTGGGGAAAAGAGATGATGGTCATCAAACTTAAGACACAGAACATAATGATTCCAACCACTAAAAAGAAAGGACATTTACCTAGGTGACAGAAATGCTAATTATAGCTATAATGGCAGTCATATTTTACAATATATAAATGTATCCAATTAACATGCTGCACACCTTAAATTTAAACAATGTTGTTATGTCAAGCATTGTAATAAAAACAAGTAAGAGGACCAGTACTGGCACTTGAGGACCAAGCCCTCAGCAAGCTCAGCCTGTTGAGAGCCGTCTCTGTGAAGCTCTCCGAACCACAGCACCCCTGCTCAGGCTGCACCAGTTCACCAGCTGCGGGGCGGCTCTCCCACGGCGACAGCGGGGAGAGGAGCTTCCACGCGGGACATGGCCCGCACAGCCCCAGCTATTTCCTATTTTATAGGAAAGCTTTGTACGCGCCTGGCTCTGGCTACACAGCTATATCACCCTATTTCTTGGGGGTAATGAAAGGCAGTATTAGAGGCCAAAAAACAACTTCATCACTGCCACCCAAGAAAATGTATTAAGCTATGAAAGTCCTTCAAGAATAGCTATCTACACAGGGCCAATCCATGTTACAGCCGTTTAACACAAATTACTATACAAAATGTCTGAATGGGTCTTAAGCTCAAAAATTCAAGTCTATACCAGGGTTAACAGGTAGTTAATTCCTCTGTATCTTTACTTCTCTTTGAAAAACTGGCAATGCATTTGGATTAGTGATAAAACGAGTTTTTGCTACGTTTCAATACATGCTCAAACTGTGAGAATAAGAAAGACAAGGCAGGCTCACTTTAGACAGTCGGAACCCCGGTGGCACTGTTAACTGCTTTCTGGGCAGCCTCTTTTGCTTGGTGGGCTTGTAATACGGCTACAGCTTCATCAACCTGAAAAAACGAAAACAAACTGGTTCTGAAAAACAGTAATTAGAAGATAGCTTCAAACCACCAACCTACAAATGTCCAACAAAGGCAAACTTCTTTCCTCAGATGAAAGTGTTAATGACTGTTATGAAAAAAAAACACAACATTCCAACTATACATCTGTATCCTTTGGGCTCTATTCCACCACTGTTTTGGAATTATTAACCTCTTGTACTTCCTACTCTCTCCCCACCAAAAATCCCCCAAAGTTCAGAAATATCAGCAAATATCCCTTTCTTAAATACAGATGAGCACAGCTAAGAGTTAATGGACACTGGAGTTACAGTGACTGGATCTGAAGCCGAGCTCTGCCATTCACTAGCTGCTTTTTGAGCAACTAGGCAAATTATTCAACCTCTCTCTGCTTCAGGTTTCCTGTCTGTGTCTATAAAATAGGGGTAACAGCACCATAGTTATTAGGATTTTCAATTAATATTTATAAACCTCTTAGAACTGTGCGTGACTTGTACAAAGCACTTATAAATGTTCTACAAAACATCCTGGAATATGTAGTATAAGAAGCTGGTAGGTAAATGATAAATTTAAATTACTTTGGAACGGAGAGACTCTGGAGACTCAAGCATATGAAGAAGTTCTGAATTATCAATCTCCAACAACATGCCAGTGATTTTACCAGCAAGAGTAGGGTGCATGGCTTGAATTAGAGGAAAGAGCCGTTCACCTAGGAACAAAAACATTCAAAAACTCCTTCAATCAAAAAAAAAATTTTTTAAGGCATCTACTATATAGTAAAACTGGGGTTTATGAACCCTTCATATACAGCAAATAAATGTGAACCCATAATCCACCATTTCAGTATCTTTCATGAGATGATCAGTATAAAATGGATTAAGATCTACCACAAGGCAATTAATTCTTGGAAGCATCAGTTTGCCGAACAAAGATGAAATGAAGCTATGTGTTAAATCTGTGCTCAGTCAAAACCAAAGTGGCTTACTCATTTGGTTCAAATTTCAAACTCCTCCTTCAGAAAATGTGGTAGGATACCTGGCAAGTCATGCCCCATTACCCTGTCCACCAAAGGCAACATTTAAATAGTTTTCCAGGCTTTTAATGAGTTAGGCAGACAAACTGCCATGGTAATCATTCATACCAATTCAGATCCCGCCACCCTAATTTGTCATTTTTAGGTGCAAAGGCAGTCTAAGTGTCTTCCTATTTTCTAGTCTCTTACTGTAATTTACCAGGTGGGACAAAGGTACTTACCCAACATTTGCTTCTGCTCTTGAGGAGGGGCAGATGCCAACATGGAAGCAGTCAGAGGCTCCTGACCTTGTACATGAACAGCGGGCTAGAAAGAAAATGGGAAAACTCCTAAGTACAGAAGTAATGACAAGCACAAACACAGTCATCACTGGAAAATAACTGGATAAAGACTATAATCTAAACATAAACAGGAGAAGCTGAGTGAACCAGAAAATGCAGCCTAAGGCAGCTATTAACACCTAAGTGCTCAAGTATTATAAGCACAGGGATGTTGAATTTTCTTTATCTGGAGTAGTCTCTGGAACCGTACTTCTAGTATAATCAACCACAATTTTGGTCCCAGGGGTCAAAAAACCAAAAAAACAGTAAGCCAAATCTTACAACCTAAACTTTATTTCACCCTTTCTTACAACTATGCCAAATAAAACTCTCAAATCACATAAGCAATTCCAGAAGGGAAAACAATGCTCTAGTTCCTCAAGTATAGCACATATTTTTACATACTAGCCATTAGTGGGACTTCAACAAGATGTTCTAGATAGCTTAAGCTCTCACACATCACACAGCTGTCCTCAAAGTCTTTGCAATCAAGGACTGTCATCTTTATCATAAAGAAGCCCTCAAATCCACACCTGCTGCATGGTGACTTGCGGCTGTGCATTAAGATGCTGTTGAGGATTGCGAACTCCCGCAGCATACTTGTACTGTGGAACGGTGCGGACAGCAGGAGTAGCTGCGGCAGCAGCAGCTGCGGGACGTGGACCCATCGTCTGTGTTGATGTGTTAGCTAAAAAAATAGAAACATTTTTTGTATTTATCTTCGTATTTCCAATTGGAGACCAACTTTCATGGGAAGGGTTAAGACTCACCAACACGCTGTGTCGACATGACTCGTGGAACCTGTGAAGAAGCTGGTCTCATAGTACTAAATGGTGGTCTAGGAGCGGCTGGGCGGATAGCACCGGGCATATTTTGGAATGCTACATTTAAAAATATGAACATACATTAACTGGGAAAAACTGTTCATCTTGCTTTTTCAGATTTGCACAAAAGACTAAAAATGATCAAATATAAACAAGTATATTTTTTAAAAGCTTAGGCTCCTATCTGCCATTTCTTCAGACTTTTATGCCACTCGTATCAGATCATAAAAATATGAAATGGAATTGGATGCATTCTCAAACTTGTGATAAAAAGAGAAAAAAAAATCAAACCAGCATATATTTTACGAACATTTTAAGATTCTTTTTAAAGAACAAAATGCTAAAGATGCCCAAAATGAACACCTGAAACTATAAATTACGGAAAGCAACAGCTAATATACCATTGGGATATAACAACTAATTTGCCTCATTTATGTTTTTAGTTCAAATACTTTGCAACTTAAAAAAAAAAAAAAAAAGCTTACGATGAGGTCTGGCACCCTGAGCAGTCCAGCGAGGACTTGGTCTTAGTTGAGCAATTTGGCTAGGAGGATAGTATGCAGCACGGTTCTGAGTCTGTAGGAAGCAAGCAAATGTATCAATCATAGAAAAAGCAAATAATACAACACATTATGCATGTTCAAAATATTTAACAGGTCCTCACTCCAGGAAAAGATCCCTAGGAGGAGGGCACAGCAACCCACTCCCATTTTCTTGCCTGCAGAATCCCAAGGACAGAGGAGCCTGGTGGGCTACAGCCCACAGGGTCACAAAGTCAGACACGACTGAAGTGACTCAGTACATAGCATGCATTTTTCAAATCCAATCATAATTCACATCTCAAATGTTTTCATCTTAAGACTTTACTCTTTTTTTTTGGTGGGGGGGTGGGGAGGAGACAAAACATTAAAGGTGACGAAACAGGAAAACCTTCATGAGGTTTTTGTCCTCTTCTAGAACCTACCTGTGGGATAGCTGCCATGAAGTAACCTGAAGGAGGTGCTGGCTGGTAGGGGTTGATTACGGGGTTGGGCACAGCTCTTACACTCGCCATCCTCTGCATATACTGGTTAGTGAGGTGAGCCTGGCGCTCTTCTTTGCGCTGAGCTAAAGCTACATACAATGGCTTGGTGGCCACAATTCTACCGTTCATTTCCGTAACTGCTTTAGTGGCTTCTTCTGGGGAGGAGAAACATACAAAACCAAAACCTTTGCTGCGACCACCCTCCATCATAACCTATTGAAAGAAAATTAAAAAACCACACAATTAATGCAATGGAAGGATGAGGCATTAAGAACAGTATCAACTAGAGCCACCAACTCACACTTAACTAAACCCTGTCAATACTTTCATCATTTTCCCCACAATTTTCCCATTAATATCCAAATACTAAGGGTAAACTACATGTAAGCATTATCCTAGCCAAGCAAACGTAGAGAGGCAGAGACACAACAGAAACTTTAAGGTTTTTAGATTTTCAATATTAAGGTTTAATTTCTAAATACATTCAAAGCCTACTAAATTTACTTAGTAAAAAATTTAGAAAAATGCACAATTAAAATCTGACTATTCTATATTCTAACAAGTCAAGCTGACAAGATGCTATATTACTCTTTGAGGGGAGGGAGCAGTTGAGTCTCATTTTACAATTAAAATTTCACATTCACAACCGTAAGGGCCATAAATATTGGGGTTAATAAACGTTCAGAAAACTTCACAATAACTCCAAAGATTTTTTAAACAAGCAGTAAGGAAATGAAATGAACTCCTCAGTAGACCTACATGTAAGCATGCTATACAGCTGTATCAAACAGCATGCTGGTGACACAGGAACAAACAGAAGAGCAATAAAACAGACTCATGATCGTACATAAATGTGGAATCAAAACAAAACAAAAAACTGGCCTCAGGGATACAGAGAACAGATTGGTGGCTGCCACAGACAGCGGGCTTGGGGAAACACATGAAGGTGTTTAAAAGTACAAACTCCTAGGCATAAAGTCACAGGGAAGCAATGACGAGGGACGCAATGAATAGGATGTATAGGGACAGTGTGGGAACTATCGTTAATATGAGTTACTTATCTGAAAGTTGTATAGAGTGAATCTTTAAAGTTACCATTACAAGAAAAAAATATTTTTAATCTATGGTAATAAATGTTAACTAGACTTACTGTGGTGATCACTCTGCAGTATACACAAATATCAAACAACTATGTTGTACATTTGAATATGTTTTATGTCAGTTACATCTCAGAAAGAGTCTAGAAATATACCCATGCAAGTATGGGAATTTGGGATGTTAAGCTTACATTTTAAAACACTGGGTAAAGATGGACTTTGGACTATCTAGCATATGGTACAACGGGATAATTCTGAATTAACGTAGAGCTTATATTCACATCACATTGAAACAATTCCAATTGCCAGATAAGATTCTGACTCTGAACAAAAAATGCAAAATACAGGGAAAATCTAAGATGACACAAGACCCCCAAGTCCTAAATGGAAGACCTAGAAAAAATTTTTGCAATATAAAACAAACAGCTGACATAAAATTCTCCCTATGAAATCAATAAACAATGCAATGTAAAAACAGGCAAAGAATAGGCTAAACAAGTAAACACATAAATAGCATGTCTCATTTAAAAAGATGTGTATCACTTTCTACTAACTTGACAAGACTAGTAGTAGTTTGTTCAGCCTTTTTAAACAATTCTGTCATATTAAATATACATACCCACTAACCAGCAATTTCAACTCTAGGACTTTAGAAATACTGGTATGTATGTGTGCAAAGATATCTAATAGTGTTAACATGCAAGTAACCCAAGTGTCCAATAATATGGGCACAGCAGAATAAATTATGGTACACTTAGACCATGAACAGTCAGCCCTTAGTGAAAAATGAGAAAAGGTCTGAGATAAATATGTATCCAGATCTGTAAAATAAAAAGACAAATTGCAGAATAGGTATACTATGATTGTTTTATAAAAACTTTATATGCATACAGTAAGTATACAAGCATGGAAAAATATCCGGGACAGCCAACCAAGTCCTTCGCCAGACTTTAGCATGGAGTTGTCACCTTTCTGTCTTGATCAATGTTTTTTCAGCAAGTGTTATCAAATTAACATGAAGATCTCCTCTCTCAGAATAAATTCTTGCCAAACTGTTTATCTCCTTGCTAACAGTGATATAGTGATCCACAAAGGACTTCTTTTTAAAAAGGACTTTTTATAAAGACTCTCCTTTGTAAAACATGCATGCTTCTTCATACATTCAAAATAAATGGATGCACAATACTCCATTTAAATGCTTTTCAGGGAACATAAAGGATAAACACATTTCTCTTACAACATGTTCTCTTACAACACTCCAGTATGAAATATAAAATTTATATACATACATCCACGAGCACAGATTTTTCTCAAATCTTAAAAAAAGATATGCATCATATGCTTTACCTTTGCACTGGTGATTGTGCCAAATGGAGAAAACTCTTTCCGGAGACGTTCATCATCAATACCATCATCAAGATTTTTCACATAAAGGTTAACACCCTTAAAAAAAAAATTGGAAAAAGAAAACCACAGTGGTACTTAAACATACTTCCTATTAGCTTATCCCGTTTCCTTTCCTTGTTCCCCTCACACCCTCCGGTTGCCTGGCAGCAACTGAAATGAATATAGAATAGGCTTCCTCACTCCTGCCTTAGTTTTACTTGTTCAGTTAAAAAATGAACCTGGTATCTGGTGATCCTATCTTGCTTCATCTGTTCAAATTTGCGCTTAAGTTCTGTCTGTCGTTCCACTTTTTTCTGGGCTCGACCAACATAAATTTGTTTTCCATTGAGCTCTTTTCCATTCATCTCATCCACAGCCTTATGGAAAAAAAAAATTTTAATTACTAACTTGCACTATATGTAAGTTCATTTTTTAACAATAAAGAAAATCTGTTAGTTTATAAAAGCTAAAGATAAAAAACAAGCCATCACAAAAACTAAACTTTGGGGTTTTAAGACATAATATAGGTTTTCAATTTATACTCTCAAAGCTAATACATGAAATGCAAGTAATTCAAAACAATACATGTGAAAAACAACATGTAGACTGGCCAGCGGTATGCTTGTGTATTTTGATGCAAGAGCAACTCAACTTTATATCCCCCATTTCTTATTACAAAATACGGAAAACCCACACTGCCTCTGATAAGTATATATTAAGTCTTACTTTTTGTGCATCTTCATGCCTTTCAAAGCTTACAAATCCAAAGCCTTTGGATTTTCCACTCTCATCAGTCATTACTTTCACACTTAAGGCAGGCCCTGAAAAAAAATTTAATGATTCAAATATATTCCCTACAACATTTAGTTTATACATTTAAAGTTTCAAAAAAAGTTGTGCGGAAAAGAATATAAAAATGGGGATTAAAAAAAATCCCAAACCTCCAGAAATTTATTCTTCCTTTTACCCTCTCTCCTATCACAGGCACTAAACATTCTCTTCAAAGACCCTTTATTTTTTCTAAGAAGCTAAGTAAACTCTTTCTCTGAAATATTCCTCCTTCCATTTAAGGAGGTATGTTTCAGACAAATGTTTAAGTAACAAAGTTAATTTATTCTTAGCATTTAGTACAAAACAGATGCATTGTTCTAAAACAACTTGATTTTCTTAAGAATTCCTTAAGCCTTGGCCCACTTGATTTTCAACAGGGAGTAGAGGAAACAGAGGCCTTGACCTTTGGGGAAGATGAGACAGAGGCACCTGGAGATGGCATGTTTCTGAAGACACACTTCTCCCCCACCAGCTCCCTCAATAAAATACTTAACTGAACTGGGTATTATTTTAGGGAGGTGGGGGAAAAGTTTAAAAAAAAAAAAAAATCACATCTAATTACAGAGAATCTGCAAGATTTATGGGCACAGATATGACTGTTTAGAGGGTTCAATGTGGCATGGCAGCTTGGCAATAATCAAGTATTACATTTCCTAATTCTTTATGATTTGAAATGCTCTTAAAAAAACAGGACACCTGTTTAAGTTAACTAAAAGGGAAAGCAAAGTTAAGGGGCAAGCAAATCATCTGCAAGAGTACAATGTCAGGTTCATCTTCTGATTAGCTACACAACTATTTAAATTGAGACTGGTTACACGTCACTGGAAAATCTGGATCATTCAAAGTTATTATTTTAAATTGCTCAAACATGATGCTGAGACTGGCCAAATATCCTAAAGCTGGCCAGCTTTCCTAACCCGTAATTAAAGACTACATTCCAACCTAAGTTGGTTGTGTCACATGCAATGCCTCTGATCAGATGGGATCTGTTAGTGCATAAATCCAGCACAATTTCTTAACATAGCAAAACCTTTTAAAGGCTGTTCCAATTACAGTGACAACTTACTGTGCTAACGCAAGGCTATTAACCTTTAAACTGGATAGAATTTTACTTATATGCTAGTATAATGGACTATCAGTAGCTTAATCCAAATTAACTACAAAATTTAAGTACCATGAAGTCTCATTTATTTTCAGTATAAAATATTATCCAAAAGTAACAATGTGAATATAAAAATTTCATTCAGACACATTACCAAACTTGCCAAAGAGATCCTTAAGGCGCTCATCATCCATGTCTTCTCCAAAATTCTTGATGTAAACATTGGTGAACTCTTTTGCCCTAGCTCCAAGTTCTGCTTCTCGTTCTTTACGAGACTTAAATCTTCCAACAAATCTAATAAAATATGTAAGAACTATAAAATTAGGTTCTACTTTATGAAGTTCAGCTTAACTAAGCCTGATAGGTGATTCTGTAATAGCCACTGCTAATTTCAGAATCTCTAATAAGGAGCACACTATAAAGCAGAAATAGGGTCTTAACTGAAAAAATAAAAGCACCAAATATAACAAACCTCTCAACTATAACCACAAAAAAGGATATTTTCCCTAATATACCCCTCTGCCGTCCTTCTAGCTAACCTGGGTTCAGAAGATTATGTCCAGAAATGCAATGGAATGGAAGTATGCATGGAACAGGCCAGTGAGGAGACAAAACTTTTATCACTGCTGTTCCAACATGGCTTCTTCCAAAACAGAAATTTATGCTACTGAATTCTGTCCTCATACACCCAACAGCCTGGGACGAATTTCTTTGTGACATTATCAACAAAAATGTTTTAAAAATTAAGACTTTCCCCAGTATAAAAGTAATATGTACGTCACTACAGAATACAAGAATAAACATCATCAAAGTAAAGATCCATTTCAGATAATTCCACCCGGAACGTGACTGAATTTAGTGTCTTTTTGTTTTCTGTGTTTAAGTCTAGATAGCACAATTTCTTTTCAGAGAAGATACCTATGATTTTATTCCCTTAGAACACCCCTCATCTCCCTCCTCCCACATGGTGGTGTTTCTCCATGCAATTGTTTTATAAATGTTCTCAATGGGAACATAATATTCCATCGTGGACAGCACAACTTTTTGCTTTTATAAATAATGCCATAACTTTACAAGACTGTTACTTGTTCTTAGGATAGCACTGTAGAAATCACAGCAGTTCAAAGGTTATATAAATAACTTTAAGTTTATACCTAACAAACTGCTTTCCAAAATAGGGTTATATCATTTTATACTCAGAAAACAGCAATAAATCAAGTTCTTACTTTAATCTAGACTGTCACCAGTGGTAGCCATTTTCTCCTCTAAACCATTGCTGACAGGCCAAAGATATTTTCATCTGTAAATGCTGGTGATGCTAAACATTTTTCTCATCTAAAGATGTACTAACTTTAAGAATTATCCTTTGTAAACATTGTTCATACTGAGAAGTTGCTGGTTTTCTTAAGCCATATTTGAGGCTCTTTACATATTCCTAATCTTTCCTTAACCAGCAGGTGACAGAACTCAAACAGCTAACACCATGTGCACGACTCCTTCATGGATAGACTGACCACACCACCTGCCACAGATGCCAGAGTGATGCAGCAGACCTCTAAGACCCAAACCCACTGTGTGTGCCATTACCCCAGTTCACATGGCAACATGAACTCAGACATCACTTACAAGATGACCTCAAGGCTGAATCTGCCCAGATAAGGAAAATCCACTGGCATAGAAGATAAAAGAAAATTGAGATCTGTAATTTCTTTGGGCTCATAAAAACCTGTATTTTTACAACCTGTAGCAGAAAGCCTTACAGAGGTTTTATCAGTATCGTCATTTAAAAAGTTTTCAACTTTTAATAACAAGTTTATTTCAGAAAAGATAAACCATGAAGACTTCTGATTTCCGATTTATCTTCACACAGAAAAGCGAGCCAAATTACCACAATTACAACAATCGTTGTAGGAGTAAAGAATCCCTGGTAGCTCAGAGAGTAAAGAATCTGCCTGCAAAGCAAGAGACCTGGGTTCGATCCCCGGGTCATGAAGATCCCTTGAAGAAGGAAATGGCAACCTACTCCAGTATTCTTGCCCAGAGAATTCCACTGAACAGAGGAGCTGGGCAGGTGACAGTCCATGGGGGCCACAAAGAGTTAGGACACAACTGAGCAACCAACAAGGCCCAGTAAAGAGCTACCCCGGGCTCTCAATTTATGCAACGAATTTGTATCCCAGTTTCTCTCTCATACCAGCATGTAAAACATAGGCAAATCACTTTAGCCCCAGCTTTGAATATAAAATGGGCTAATTATTACCTTGAGAATTATGACTAAGTTTCTGCCTGCATTTCATACTTTTTCAACTATGCACTTATTTCTGGGAAAGCTTTGTATTTCAGTATACCTAGCTTCTCCTTTTTCTTTTCGGTTTGAATACTGACCAGTTGTATTAATTCCCTGTTATTTGTATGTTATAGTAACTATGGAGAAAAGACAATTGTAAAATCTACCAAGATATGGTTTATTAATTTTCACTCTAGCTGTTACCTCTTTTGAGCACAAATATATTTCTTGTAAAATGGATGAATTGATTTTAACTATTAAAAACAGATTTGAAGTATGATTAACTTCATATTTATACTT
Source organism: Cervus canadensis (assembly GCF_019320065.1). Classification (NCBI taxonomy): domain Eukaryota; kingdom Metazoa; phylum Chordata; class Mammalia; order Artiodactyla; family Cervidae; genus Cervus; species Cervus canadensis. The sequence goes on along the minus strand of NC_057397.1, from coordinate 60,216,982 downwards.
ACACTTTGCGATCATTTAGAAGCATCCCATTCATTTTTTCAATAGCTCTTTCAGCTGCTTCCTGTGTCTCGAAATGCACAAATCCATAACCCTTGGAACCATTTTCATCACAAACCACCTAGGGGAAAATGTATACCAATTTTTCATTACTTACTACTGATTTAGGATTTTTCCAATGTTCAGATAACGTGTCAGCTACCTTACCTCGGTGTTTGGGAAATAAAGATATCCATTAACAGAAAGCACAGTTGCTATCTTAAGGAATAAACTACAAGTAGCTTCCCCAAAGCTCAGTGGGTAAAGTGTGCCTGCAATGCAAGAGGTACAGGAGATGCGGGTTTGATCTCTAGGTTAGGAAGATCCCCTGGAGAAAGGATTGGCAACCCACTCCAGTATTCTTGTCCGAAAAACCCCATGAACAGAGGAGCCTGGCAGGCTATCGTCCAAAGGACTGCAAAGAGTCGGATGAGACTGAGCCACTAAGCACATGGCTACAACACTGTAGTAAGTGTTCAGTTCAGTCACTCACACTACCCACAACAGCTCCAGAGAAATTCCTAGATATATTTTTACTAGCATCACTTTAAAATTTCTTTTATTACTCGCTTTATTTTCATTTTTATACCCTACTATTACTAGACAAATTCCACCATTGATAGTTTGTTGTTTTGAACCAAGTATTTCACACAGGGTTCTTTGACCTACACCAGTGTTCCCAATTATCTTCCAAATTTGGCTTCTGATAATCTAGTGAAAGATGACTGTGCTCAGTAAGAGGAAGAACCTTGTCTTATCCAACTTTCATCTTTGGGGCCTATTTAGGCTCTGACAGGAGTTAACAGAATGCTGGATCAGGAGAAGTCCAGCAAGATGGCAGGAGGGGCAAAATCACGTTTAGAATCAAACCCCATACCCGTCAGAGATGCTCAGAGGGCTCAAACAAAGCTTGTGTGCACCAGGACCCAGAGACTGAGCCAGAATTGTGTCTGAGTGTCTCTTGCGGAAGTATGGGTCAGCAGTAGACTGCTGTGGGGCAGGGGCTCTGGGTGCAGTAAGCCCTTTTGGAGGTCACCATTAACCCTACCTTAGAGCCACCAGAACTTACACACAACTGAGGAAACAGACTCTGAGAGGGCCCAAACAAAACCTTGTCCACAACAGGACCCAGGAGAAAGGAGCAGTGACTCCACAAGAGACTGACCCAGACTTGCCCCGAGGGTCCAGGAGTCTCCCGTGGAGGTGTGGGTCAGTGATGGCCTGCTAGAGGGTTGGGGGCAGAGTTCAGCAGTGCATGAGACCTTCTGAAGGAGGTTGTGCGTTATCCTTATTACCTCCACCATAGTTTGGTCTCAGGTCAAACAACTGGGAGGGAACACAGCCCTGCTCATCAACAGAAAATTGGATTAAGATTTACTGAGCATGGCCCTGCCCATCAGAACAAGATCCAGTTTCCCCCTCAGTCAGTCTCTCCCATCAGGAAGCTTCCATAAGCCTCTTATCCTTCTCCATCAGAGGGCTGACAGACTGAAAACCACAATCATAGAAAACTAACCAATCTGATCACATGGACCACAGCCTTGTCTAACTCAATGAAACTATGAGCCATGCTATGCAGGGCCACCCAAGATGGGTCATGGTGGAGAGTTCTGACAAAACGTGGTCCACTGGAGAAGGGAATGGCAAACCACTTCAGTATTCTTGCCTTGAGAACCCCATGAACAGTAAATTATGTTTACTTGTCACATTTTTGCTTACCTTACATGAAAGGATGTTACCAAAAGCAGAAAATGTATCATACAGTGCTTTATTATCAATGGATTTATCCAAATTTTTAATGAATATGTTGCCCACTCCACTTTTGCGAAGTGATGGATCACGCTGAGACCACATGATGCGTACTGGCTTGCCCTTTATCACATCAAAATTCATGGTGTCCAAAGCACGCTCCGCTGCAAAAAAGGACATTTTCAAAGTAAATATTATTCAAAACTTTTACAGTCTACTTAATATAATCTACTGTGGAAGGAATAATTGAGCACATGGCCCCTCTACTTCCTTAAACTGAAGATGGCTGGACTTTACACCTGTCAGTCTAGATTTATATCATACAACACAAAAAAGACAAGTATCAAGAAATCCCAAATTTCCCATATGTTAACAGATGACATGTTGTTTAGAACTAACATATTTCTGAAGCAATCTCTTCCTTTAATTGCCATGAAATTTAAAAGTGCTTTTTTGTTCCTGATCAACTATAAAAACAGATTTCCCCTTCACAATCTGCTTGATAAGCAATATAAAAAGACACTAAAAGCAACTACAGATTATCCACAAGCAGAGCAGTTTACAGATTTTCAAGCATTTTAACTTATTCCCTACTACTTGTTAAAAATGTTTTATCACTTATTCCTGTCAGTATTACACAAAAGCTAGCCCATCTTCTAAAAAAAAGTTCGTGGCTTATTGGGGGGGATTTCAGTGACTCATGGCACAACTTCCTACTACCATGTTAAAAAAAAAAAATGAAAGGTTCTATCCATTCAGAAACATTTGAGTCATGCCTTTAAAAACTAATGTGAAGTTGAGCATATTTAGCTATTAACAAAATTTTTAAAATAACCTGGTTTACAATAGTCCAACTCACTATTAATACATATAAAACCAGTTTTATCTTAGATCATTTACTTAATAACTGATGATTAGTTACTGCTGGAGAGTGCTAGAAAATTTCAAAACCTGAGTTCAGAGTCTACAAGGGATCAAATTATGTGCACCTGTACCATTAAAAACACTTATTAAAGAAGTTTGGACTCTAAATGGAAAAATGTATCCTTAAGTAGAAAAGACTAGTTCCTAAAGAAGGGACACACACAGTCCATTTGAAGTTCTGAAACATCAATTTTCACAAATGCCATGCTAGTGTTAACTGTAAAGTTAGTGAGAAACAAATTTTCCAGCCGCTTCTTTCTATAAATGAAAATTTCAGTTTCTAGAAGATAGTGACAATCAGCTGTCAGCTCATTTATCAATTGGCCACACCTACTCAGCTCCCCTAGTTTTTTAGCTGACTTTGCTTGAGCTTCTTTTGAATGAGTCACCTTTTCCTGTTAAATTGGAAACTGACCACTTTCAGAAGCTATTCTACAAGTGCACCAATGCAGCAAAATAAGGGGGCGAGTAGAAGGAAAATCACTTAATTATTTGTAAAGAAAATAATCTGTATAAATATAGGAATAAAATAAACTGAAGATGGAAAAATGCTACCTTCTTTTCAGTAGTGACAGTACAGGTCTATTAGTATAGAGGATAATACACAGTGAGTGTACTGTAACCATGGTAACCTGAAGTTCAACTTTTAGAATCCCAAGAAATTAAAAATTTTTTTTTCCTGATTTAAAATTGTTTAGAAACTGTTAACAGTCAGTTTCAAAAGTTCACATTCCTAGAATTTGTTCGTTCAAATTTTCTCTATCAACCCTTCAGTTTGTGATTATCTGCACCCAAATTACCTTCCCTGATCTTCCATTTAGTGATAAACGTGATCAGAGTTGGGAAGAAACCTTACAGAGAGGCATTTGGAACTACTGCCTACAGAGCAAAGGGCAGAAAACCTGCAGTGCAGTTTTACAACTTGGTGTGGTCCAACAGCCTGTCTACCCCCAAATCTCAGTATTAACTTTACCTAGTGAAAAACTGATCACAAAATAATTCCTTAACGATATAAAAGTTTTAAATTCCACCTTCAAGGCCTTTCCTACAAAAACTAGATTCCGTATGTTTTATAATACTTGACATATATTCAAGTAGCCAAGGGGAAAAAGGGCAAAAATGGATCATAAAATTAAGTGAAAATGACTTTTCCAAGTCAATTGATTCAGCTATAAAGAAAAATCCTGGCAACTCATCAGGCCACATATTTGCCAAATATTCGAATTTTTGTGAACTGTTTAAAAATATAAGGTTAATCGCATCTTTTTTCCCATACATTCAAACTAATTAATCCCTTACTTTTCACTCAATCATTCCCCACGATGTATGAATATAATGGACCACTTTTATAAGGAAATCACCACTAGAATACCACATAAGTATAATGGTCTAGTACACACTACATTCACAAGCAACATTTTACAGTCAAAATTGGGGATGACATTTTTAAGTAAAATCCTTCAAAACCAGAGAGATTTCAAGGAAATGGAAAAACACAAACCCCGAATTACCAGTACCACGAAACTAACTAGATTTTAAAAATCAAAACTAACTAAACTGCCTGAGAAAACGATGGGTCATCTTCTACATCCCCTCTCTCCGAACTTGCTGCTTCAAGAACTGTCTGAACTAAGGGAAAACCCCCAAAGCAACGTCTCGTTGGTAATCTACACTTCTGGAGCCGTCAGTCACACCACGTTAGTGAGAGTGGTCGCAGAAACCTGAGGACGACCACCAGATTAACTTTATTCCAAGTCCCCGCGGCTTCCCCAGGCGACTGGACCCGCGACAGGGTACAGGCCTCGGGCCTGGGAGGTTACCGGGTTCAACACGTGGTATTTTTCGAGCACCGAAATGCACTTCCTCCCTGTCCTGGGGCGCCGGCAGGAGCCTGGGGGTGGTGGGAGCGCCTCCACCGACTACCGGAGTAGGGGATCGGCGCTCGACACCCCCAAGATCTCGCCGCTACCGGGGGGAGCACCGCGTCGTGTTAGAACCCAACCTCACCCACCCTCCGGGCGCGTCATCACCCTAAAGTTTGAGCGCTGCTGAGGCCGAGAAAATGGTCGCGGAAAAGGAAGTGGCCGGGCGCGCGAGGGGCGTGCGGCTGCCGGCGGCGCGGGCCCCGGCCGGCGCGGGGAGCCGGGGTCCTGACGCCCCAGCCTCTGCCCGCTGGCCTCGGGTGGGGTGACATGCCCTCCCGCCCCCTCCCCCCCGGGCCCGCCGGCCTAGCCCGCCCGCCGCCGCCTGAGCCTCATGGCCGCCCGCCCGGCCGCCCGCCCGCCGGGCCCGGCTCTCACCGTCCGCCGGCTGCTGGAAGTTCACATACGCGTAGCCCAAGGAGCGGCGGGTGATCATGTCCCTGCAGACCCGGATGGAGAGAATGGGCCCGGCCGGGCTGAACTTCTCATAGAGCATCGCCTCGGTCACATCGGGGTGTAGGTCCCCCACGTAGAGCGAGGCCATGGGGTAGCTGGGGGCGCTGGGGTTCATCTCGGCACGGCTGCCTGCAGGGCCACAGGCCGCGCGACCTTTCCCGTCAGAGGAGGGGAGAGAGTGCCGGGGCCGGGGGGCCGGAGCCGGGGGGAGGGGAGCGGGGGCAAGCGCAGAGGGACAAAAATCAACCGGAATCGGGAACTACTCAACGGCCGCAGAATCGGGTCGATCCGCTGCCGCTGGAGGCTTGGCTGCTGGCTGCCGGCTGGGGAGCGAGGGTGGCGGTGTCGGGTCCGGGCAGCGGGAGAAGGCCTCGGTCTCTTGGTTCCTTCTTGGAGCTGCTGCGGGGCCGCGGGCGGGCGGGTCGGTCTCGGCTGCTTCACCGGGTTATTTTATAAAAGAGGAAGGAAAAAAACAAATAAAAGTCTCCGGCGGGGGAGACGCGGATTTTTTTGTAAATTTTTTTTTGGGGTTTTTTGAAAGATTTTTTTAGATTTTTTTTGGATTTTTTTAATAATAAATGTGTGTTCCGAGCCCGGAGCACACACTCCGCACTCTCAGCACTAACCGCCGGGGAGAAGGGGAAGCACCGCCTCCTGCACCCTCTACTTATACCCCCCGCCGCACTCGCCCCGCCCCCCGCGCGTCTGACGCCACGGCCCTACGCGAGCGTCAGCGCCGGAGGGGGAGGAGACAAGGAGGCGGAGGGGGAGGAGGGAAGAGAAAAACAGGAGGAGGAAAAGAGCAGAGAGGAAGGGAGAGGAAGTGGCGGCGGCGGCAGCGGCTTCGGGTGTAGGGGGTGGGGCTGGGGCGGAGGGGCGGGGCTTCTGCGCACGCGCCGGGGTCGGGGGTGGGGGTGTGGGCGGGCCCCGCGCGGCGTAGGACCCGTGGGGGAGGGGAGGGGAGGGCCGGCTCGCGGGCGGCTCTCTGAGGAGCCGGGTGGGCCGGCCCCTCCTCCCACACACCCCGCCCCACCTCCACCCGGTAGAGGCGTTGAGCCGTCACCAGGGCGGTGGGCGGTGCGCGGGGCTTCCGGGTTTCTCGGCGCTTAACTACCCCCCACGTGCGCGACCCCCAAGGGCCCTCTTCCCGCCGCAGCCAGTCGTTCCACTCGCCCCCACCCCGCCCCCTAGGGCCGGCAGGCGGGAGTGGGCCGGCGTGATTCCCCCAGGCCTAGTTTCCGCAACGTGGGCGAAAAGGAGCCCAAGCTGGCTCCCCGGTTCTCCTACCAGACCGCACTACGAGTCCCAGCGGGCAGCGCCGCCACGCGCCTCGGCCGCGGAAGCGGTGCCTGCTGGGAGCTGGAGTCTTCAACGGCCGCGGCGCTCGCTGACCCCCAACCGGCCGCGGGTCCCGGCCGCCCGCTCGGAGGCCCACCCATCCCCGCCCCCCGCAACCGTTCCAGCTCCGGACCTGGGTCGTGCTTCCAATAGAGGACCGGGGAGCGGAGGGGCTCTCGGACTCCGGGGCCTCTCCATTCCGAGCCCTTAAGACTCTTCCCGGGTCTCCCATCTGGGCGCTGTCTTTGGTCAGCGTGATTTTAATTTGGGCAAACTATTTTGAGGTCTTTGTCCGCTTCCCTTTTTAAAGTACCGTGATCACAGTTCACTTAAGAGGCTAGGGTGGAGTCACTGATTTCGTGCTACTTCTGCCAGCAATTTGAAACAGAGAACAGGACTCCAGAAAAATGTTTTCCTGCAAAGTGCGAGTCTGTCACGGTCGTACATGGCTTCACAGACTTGCAACCAGGCATAATTAGAAATCGCCTAAACGCAGTATTAAAAATGTGTACAACAGTTGTGGAGTTAGTTGGGGGCTTTAATAGGAAGGCTATTGCAAAAATACCAGTTGATAGGAAAGACATTAAGTCAACATACAAATCCCACTTCAAAGTAGTATTGAACTTTACAATTTTTACACTTGATCTTAGCCAAAAGGCCGAGAAGAGATGTACTTTACAATTTTTAAAGCTTTAGCATCTTTTGTTCCCTACAGCAATCTTGTGTGGAAGGTGGAGCGAGAAGTAATAATTTTATTTTACTGTTAAGAGAACGGTCTCAAATGACTGTCCAATTCATTCTTTAATTCAGTAAACTTTAAGGCAAGTTAAATATATCTTTGGTTGTGGACTGAGTACTTTATTCTCAATTCAGATTTAAACCTGAAGAATCCCACATAAGTGCTATTTTGCCCCTATCTTGGTAGGAAGAGGATAATACTGATATTTTGGAAAACAAGTTACCTTATGTATTTTATTAGGTAAAAGAGCAAGACTGGGAGACTGTGCATTAGGAAGACAGATCTTATCCTAGATGACAAATCACCATTCACTCTATTAGAACTCTGTAGTTAAAGTCAGTCCATCCATACGTTTATTGAATACCTACCAAGTGCATCTGGATGTGAGGAAGATACTTGACAGACACAAATTTCTTTCCTCAGGAGTCTTCTAATGAGTTCTCTGGTAATCATATAAGCATTACAGTGAGTACAGTAAACATCAAATCCCAGTGTTTTATCTGGCTGTGATGATTTTCTATTAGATTCTAAATTTATTTTCTTACAAAAATGAGGATGGAAATTCCATTGTTTACTTTAAAAGAAAATATGACTTCATTTTAGTATTTTCATTAAATTACTGAACAGAGTATAAAAAAAATCAGACGAATGAAAGAAGAGGTACACTAATTAAAAGAAATGTGAAATGAAATCACCACCTATAACTTGGAAATTCGATCACACCAAGAGCTGAAACCACCAAAAAACATATATAATTGCTAAGAGTATGCACACCGCTGGTAGAGAAAGATGAGGGTGCAATTTCTGATGGAGCTCACTGAAACATCATTGTAAGTGACAAAAGGTCGCCGGCGGGGGGGGGGGGGGGGGTGGGGGGGGTGGGGGGGGTGGGGATGGTCTGCTTTGAATCTAGAAAATTTTGTAAGAGAGCAGAAACTTTGGCAAGCATTCTAAAGTGGATGTGGGTTCTCCAGTCACTAGAAAGGGCTTACTCTCAGGTTTCACTAGCTTCTGGATTAAATAACTCACAGAAGACTTCTCTTTGTTATAATCCGTTTTGAACAAACAACCTCCCAATTACTAGTTGAACCCCCAGGGCACCTTGACCCAGGAAAAGATGCTCTAGGTGGTAGACAAAAGTATTTTTTGTCACTGGAAAGGTGTATCAGTTCTTTGTAGATTAGTAAATACTGTGGGAATCAAGTTGGCCAGGATTCCTGTGCAGCTGTCGTTCTTGACATTCAGTTGGTGTCACTGTCATATTTTAGGGAGCTACAGCTGAGTCTCTACAGGGAGACTAGATGCAAAGTCCATCCGTGAGAGGAGGGAGCTAATAGAGTCAGGAGGAGACAGAGGCCACCTTAGGAGGAAGAAGAGTGGGATCTGGAACTGGAATCAAGAACCTGTTCCCTTGATCCATCATTCACCTCTTTAGCTTCAACCAGCTCTTTTCTCTCCAATTAGAAACCTGTTTTTCTGATTAAAAGTCAAGACAAACTTTCCCTCAGTGACAGATTTCTAACTTACTCTTTTCACAGCAAAGATTTTTATTTCCACTTCCCTTTAATTCCTCAGCATGAGCACTACACTGATTTTCTGCACCTGCACCTCCCCAGTTATTGCCCTATCAACAGTCATCAATGACCTCCATCTGTTAATCCAATGGATTTTCTTGTCCATACTGTTCAATACCTGAAGGATCTGACTCTGTTTTTCCCTTCCGTCTCTTTTTTTTCAACACATTCTCTTGGCTTCTGGGAGGCAACTCTCCTGGTTTTGTCCTGCTCTCAGACTTATCCCCTGTCTCCTTGCCCCCAACCCCGGACCACCAGATTGGGCTGGGTACTCTTCTTCTGATCTTTACCCTCACCACTCCTCTGCTGCTACATTTAGCACATTATGTTATCGAACAAAACAGTCTGTTCTTAAGCTGTCTCTCCAAAATAAGCTGTAAGCTCCAAAAGAGAGTCTACATGCTAGTTGTGTCTGACTCTTTGCGACCCTATGGACTGTAACCCGCCAGGCTTCTCTGTTCATGGGACTCTCCAGGCAAGAATACTAGAGTGGGGGTCTAGATTCTATTTATCTGCATTCCTAACATGGAGCATGAAGGCTGGCACATTGGAGGCGCTTTTTTCTTTTTTAACCTGACTTCAGGGAGAAGGCCAGACAGGCTTGTAGACTAACCACATAGGTGGGGGTTAATAGTGAACTCTCAGTCTGACGTTCATGTGGGAAGCTAGGGCTGGGTTCAAGTCCAGACCTCGTGGCCTGCCACAGTGCACTACTCCCAAACTCTGCACACATGGGACAAGCTAGTAGGAAGTATGTTTAAGTGCACTCCCAAACAGAACTTCTGGCTAAAAGGAGTTTGGGGACCTCCGAAGCAGAGGACAGTGTGCATGGCAATGCCATTCGTGTTCTGTCACCTTTCAGAGGCGGTCAGACAGCTTCCCTCTTTGACTTCAACAGTGTGATCATTTCTGACAAAGAGAATTAAGGCTACAGGTAAAAGGCAGAAGACAGAATACGTGTCAATGCCCTTTGACTTTTTGATTCACCACTCTCATTTTTCTCTCCCATCATTTCTTTTTGGTCTTAAAAAAAGTGTGCTGTCTATGTTTATCTGGCTTGCCTGTGTATTTCTAATTTTAGATTGCAAACTGTGGGACAGGATAATGTCTTTATATGTGTAGCATCTCACTGTGGGTGCCTAAGAATGTCTAATGACATCAACATCATTCAATTAACCTGTTTTTAATCTTAGGAAATAAAATGTAAAATTCTTCAGAGAACTTGTTCATTTGAACCTCACTAGAGATTTATAAATAATTTTCAGGCTATATCTAGGATATATTTAGAATATATCCAAAACAATTTATAGTACTTCACATAATGTATGACAAACTAAAGTTGACTGGCCTTATAAGATCTTTGGATAATACTGAGAGATATATTTGAGCTGAATAATAAAGGAATATAATAGCGCCTCCCAACTGAAAGGATATACTTTGCATAGATCCTTGAAAGAAAAAAATATTAAACAATGTCCATGATAAGACCCAAGCTATACAATGTTTAACAATATTAACTACTGCTTCATTGGTTTGCTGGGTTGGTGAAGAATATAGCACCTACTCAAATTTGTAAACTGTCATGCTCATGATCAGAAAGATTTCCTATAAGAGTCCCATTCAGATTTTATGTTTTCTTCCATATACATTACATATTTTCCTCATACCGAAAGAACAAAGGGATTTATACAAGTTTGAAAGTGGTTCTGACATTGTGTGTCAGATGACATAACATGACATTAGTTCTGAGAAAATGGCTGCCAAGTACGAAGATACAGATCTAGAAACAAAGACCCATTTAGAGTCATAAACGTTGACTCATAAGCAGAGAAGAAATCTTGGGAGAAAAGGATAATTAATGGCTTTATAGTGAAAGAGAATAAGAAACTTAGAGAAATTTCAGCATACTTAGGTCTCTTACAAAATGCTCTTCTGATGGCATAGCCATCTGTGTTAGTTAAATCACTATCATTGTTTGGTATAATGATAACAACAGGGATACTGCTACAATAGGCATACCATCACCTAATAGGATTATTGTGAGACCCGAATAGGGTATGATATGTAAGCTTAAATTATATAATGCACAATGCTACCATTGATTGAACAGTTCCTAGTTTTGCAAATATAAGCACATATCAATTTGGCAGATTCTAAATTCAAATCCATGGCAGAAATATTACACAGAGACATACATATACAGACATACAAAAGATACAACCATTACTGTCCTAAGCCAATCTGGAGAACAGAAAATTGCAATGGCTGCATTAAGACAGTGTTAAATGTCAGATGAATAACAATAGCAAAACTAAAGTCAATTATCTAGGTTGTGGATTATGTGAGCAGGGGCTCAACAAGAGAACTTTGAAATGGATTCTATTCTAGGACCATGGCACTAATAATCTAAGTACATAAATTAAGCTATAGGGAATGACAAAAATATATTTCAGGTAAATAGAAATTTTATTAATACTAAGAGCTAATATTTGTTGAGTACCTACAAGCCTCTTCACAACAACTCTATCAGATATGAAACAATATTGCCAATGAGGAAACCAAGGCTTAAAGAAGTCAAATAACCTTGATTCAAACATAGGTAGTGCAAGATCAAAGGATAAAATCTTTGATCTGGGAATTAGGGAACTAATACTTGGAATAAAAAGAGGAAAGAGCATTGTAAGGTGGAGGAAATAACATCAGGAATGTCATGGAGGTGGGAATAAGCAAGATGTGCTGAGCGTATGAGAAAATCTTATGGTTGAAACATGGCACACAAATTGCAGTAAAGGCAAGTGAAAGAGTGAAAGAGAGGGGCATAACAAGGGAAAAATAGATTAGGGCTTAAACATTGGAAAACTAGATTGGGGCTTTATTACTAGAAAAATAAACTGGGGCATGGGATCTAATCTTGCCATCTGTGGATTATCAGAAGGTAATTCTGGTGGCAGTGTAGAAGTATTGGTTTGAAAGAGGAGAAAAGGGAGACCAATTAAGATATTCTTGGAACCATCTCACTTTGCTCTTCCAAGAAGTGAAGTCAAAGAAGACAAGTTCTTACTGCCTAATGAAAAGAAGCACACAAGTTTTTTTCAGGAATACAAACTTTTTTCCTGTAATAAATCTTGTTGTTGTTCAGCTACTAACTTGTGTCTGACTCTGCAACCCCATGACTTCCCTGTCCTTCACTATCTCCTGGAGTTTGCTCAAACTCATGTCCATTGAGTTGGTGATGCCATCTAACCATCTCATCCTCTGTCGCCCCCTTCTCCTTCTGTCCCCAGTCTTTCCCAGCATTAGGGTCTTTTCCAATGAGTCAGCTCTTTGCATCGTGGCCAAAGTATTGGAGCTTCACTTCAGCATCAGTCCAGTCCTTCCAATGAATATTCAGGGTTGATATCCTTAGGATTGACTGGTTTGATCTACTTGGTGTCTTAAAAGTCTCTTAAAAGTCTCCTTGGGACTCTCTTTAAAAATTATTATGTATCTTTATATAAAGGACACTGAATTATAGAATTCATCCCTTTGTTTACTACAAACCAAATATTCATTTAGGCCCATGGTGTATGCTTGTTTAAGGCTCTACATAAAGCTTACCAACTCTATAAAAACTGATGGTCTTGTAGCCATTAGGCAACATATCTCAAATATGCATGGGCTCTTTAAAAAAGAGGTTTCTCTTTTTTAAACTCACCGAGGTTTCTCGTGAGTGACTAAAGGACAACTATACTGGCTCTACATTTACATGTGTCTTAATTCGGTGAACATATACTTACTGAGTGATATGTTAAGAACCTTGAAACACTGTGGATACAGAAACGGACAAGAGACTCTCTACCTTAAAGAATGCATGACAGTAACATCATTTAATTCAGCTCTGGTGTAGATATTGATTTAAGCTTACTGCGTGGATTGAGAAGTTCTCTTAGAAAACTTGACATTTGAACTTCCTTCTTGTTGTTGCTAAGTCATATCCAACTCTGTGACCCCATGGACTGTAGCCCAACGGACAAGAGACTCTCTACCTTAAAGAATGCATGACAGTAACATCATTTAATTCAGCTCTGGTGTAGATATTGATTTAAGCTTAGTGCATGGATTGAGAAGTTCTCTTAGAAAACTTGACATTTGAACTTCCTTCTTGTTGTTGCTAAGTCATATCCAACTCTGTGACCCCATGGACTGTAGCCCATCAGTTTCCTCTGTCCGTGGGATTTCCCAGGCAAGAATACTGGAGTGGGTTGCCGTTTCCTTCTCAGAGGATCTTCCTGATCCAGACATCAAACCCACCTGTCCTGCATTTGCAGGCGAATTCTTCACCACTGAGCCACCAAGGAAACCCCACTGAACTTCCTTAGTGATTTATAAATAATTTTCAAACTACTGCTCTCTAGGATATACATAAAAAATACTTTATTAAAAAAAATAAAAAATAAAAAAATACTTTATTATATAAGTATTATATATTATTATATATTATACAATATACTTTATTATATAAGATAAATCAGGGTTGAATGGTTTCATGATGCGTTCAAGTCTAACAGTAAGAAGCCTCTTTGCTATGAACTGCTTCCCTGGTGGCTCAGATGGTAAAGAATCTGCCATCTGCAATATGGGAGACCCAGGTTCAATCCCTAAACTGGGAAGATCGCCTGGAGAAGGAAATGGCAACCCACTCCAGTATTCTTGCCTAGAGAATTCCATGAACAGATCAGCCTGGCAGGTTACAGTCCACAGGGTTGCAAAGAGTCAGACGCAACTTAACAATTAACACACTTGCTATGAATAGAGAGGGAATATAGCATCTCCCAACTGAAAAGGCAGACTTTCTGGAGACTCTTTAATGGTAAGATATTTCTTTTTTTTTTTTTCTTTAATGGTAAAATACTTCGTGAAGGAAATGTAGTCGAGTGGGGCGACAGACATGATTGCTACCAATGGCAAGGCAGCACTGTAAGTGGTGTAGGAGTAGGTGAGCACAGGGCATTCTGGGTACACAAACAGGTACACTGAACTCAGCTTTGGGCATTTGGGGCCAGGGACATGAGAGAAGCAATCAGGTTGACTTTTCCTAATTTAATAACAGCCATGATTTAGCAAGCTCCTTTACTCAACACATAGCTCAAGGGAGAAACAAAGTGAGGCCCAGGGACGGTCAGCACAGAGCCAGCCCACTAGCAATGCATTCGGTGATGGTGCCACCTCCACTGGGTCAGGCCCTGACAGAGCACTGCAGCTGCTCTCAGGAGTCATTAGTGACCTACCTGTCAGATTAAATGAAGATAATCAGTTCCGGTTCTGTATCATTAATGATTAGACAGCTCCTGTAACTGTGGTTCACTGGTTTATTTTGTTTCTTCTTCTAGGAAACAGAAGGTATGAGCAACTTCCTTATAGATATCATTCTTTGGGTTCCTTCATAGGTTAAGTAAAAAAAAAAAAGTTTACACTAAGTGATGGATAGCTGCCTATGTCCTCACGTGTATGTTGAATGGTTATAGTGACAAAATTATGTAAGTACCTGTCCAGTTATGTCTCTGACTTGGAAAACTATATCTATATAATTTGGATTGTAAACCTACTTTTACTTGGTTAGAGTTACTTCAGATTTACCCAGGCATATCATTTTCTTTTCACTAATAATTTTAAAACACTATCCCTAGACCCCGGGGTTGGGTTGCCTCAGGCCAAACAACCAACTGGGAGGGAGCACAACCCCACCCATCAGCAAATAATTGGATTCAAATTTTACTGAGCAAGGCCCTGCCCACCAGAGCAAGAGCCAGTTTTTCCCATGGCAGTTCCTCTCATCAGGAAGCTTACACTTTGCCTCCTCCATCAGAGGGCAGACTGAAGAAGCAAGAAGCACAGTCCCACAGCACTAAAAAACCGTATTACAGAAAGTTAATCATGATGAAAAAGCAGAAAGTTATGTCCCAGATGAAGAGACAAGATTGCTCTTGTTCCGTTGCTCAGTCGTGTCTGACTCTGTGACTCCACGGACTGCAGCACGCCAGGCCTCCCTGTCCTTCACAATTGCCTGCAGTTTGCTCAGACTCAAGTCCATTGAGTTGATGATGCCATCCAGCCATCTCATCCTCTGTCACCCCCTTCTCCTCCTGCCTGCAATCTTTCACTGCATCAGGGTCTTCTCCAGTGAGTCAGCTCTTTGCATCAGGTGGCCAAAGTATTGGAGATTTAGCTTCAGCATCAGTCCTTCCAATAAATTTTCAGGGTTTATTTCCTTTAAGGTTTACTGGTTCTCCCTTTAAGGTTTATTGGATCTCCTTGCTGTCCAAGGGACTCTCAAGAGTCTTCTCCAGCACCACAGTGTGAAAGCATCAATTCTTTGGTGCTTAGCCTTCTTTATGGTCCAACTATCACATCTGTACACGACTACTGGAAAAACCACAGCTTTGACTACACAGATCTTTGTCAGCAAAGTGATGTTTCTGCTTTTTAATACACTGTCTAGGTTTGTCATAGCTTTTCTTCCAAGGAGCAAGCGTCTTTTAATTTCATGGCTCCATTCACCATCCACAGTGATTTTGGAGCCCAAGAAAATAAAGTCTCTCATTGTTTCCATTTTTCCCCCATCTATTTGCCATGAAGTGATGAGACCGGATGCCATGATCTTCATTTTTTGAATGTTGAGTTTTAAGCCCGCTTTTTCACTCTCCTCTTTTCACTTTCATGAAGAGGCTCTTTAGTTCCTCTTTGCTTTCTACCAGAAGGTAGTGTCATCTGCATATCTGAGGTTATTGACATTTCTCCCAGCAATCTTGATTCCAGCTTGTGCTTCATCCAGCCCAGTGTTTCTCATGATGTACTCTGCATACAAGTTAAATAAGCAGGGTGACAATATACAGCCTTGACATACTCCTTTCCCAACTTGGAACCAGTCCATTTTTCCATGTCTGGTTCTAACTGTTGCTTCTTGACCTGCATACAGATTTCTCAGAAGGCAGGTAAAGTGGTCTGGTATTACCACCCGTTTAAGAATTTTCTACAGTTTGTTATGATCCACATAGTCAAAGGCTTTAGCATAGTCAATGAAGCAGGAACAGATTTTTTTTCTGGGATTCCCTTGCTTTTTCTATGATCCAACAGATGTTGGCAGTTGGATCTCCTCTAAATCCAGCTTGTACATCTGGAAGTTTTCGGTTCCCATACTTTTGAAGCCTGGCTGGAAGGAATTTGAGCATTACCTTGCTAGCATGTGAAATCAGTACAATTGTGCAGTAGTTTGAACATTCTTTGCCAATGCCTTTCTTTGGGACTGGAATGAAAACTGACCTTTTCCAGTCCTGTGGCCACTGCTGAGTCTTCCAAATTTGCTGGCATATTGAGTACAGCACTCTAACAGCATCATCTTTCAGGATTTGAAATAACTCAGCTGGAATTCCATCACCTCCACTAGCTTTGTTTATAGTAATGCTTCCTAAGGCCCACTTGACTTCACACTCCAGGATGTCTGGCTCTAGGTGAGTGATCACACCATTGTGGTTATCCAGGTCATTAAGACCTTCTTTTGTATAGTTCTTCTGTGTGCTCTTGCCACCTCTTCTTAATATCTTCTGGTCCTGTTAGGTCCACACCATTTCTGTTCTTTATTGTGCCCATCTTTGGGTGAATGTTCCTTTGGTATCTCTAATTTTCCTGAAGAGATTGCTAGTCTCTCTGTAACAGGAGGGAAAGGGGCAGGGCACAACTTATGAAAGAATGACATAGCCCAAGGACACAACACAAACAGATTAGAATCAAATGGGTCCAAGATGGCTTTGACTAGACCTTAATCCTCAATCAACAAGCTAAATGACACACTCAGAGGAACCATGACAGTTCCAAGGCACTGTCAAAAGACCAAGGAGTGGGAAGTGGCCCAATTCCTGGAAATCTCCATCCTTCCCCCAAAATCGTTGGAATAATTCTCCCACTCATTAACATATGATATTACCCAAACCATAAAAATGAACTACGCTACGTGGCCCACACTCTGTATGTAGAGTGTGTTTCTCTCTGAATCTAAACAAATCCATTTCTTACCTATTACTTTGTTTCTCACTGAATTCTTTCTGCAACAAGACATCAAGAACCTGAGCTTCATTAGGTCCTGAAACCAGGTAGCATGGGTTTGGCTGGGTTCCAGTCCCAGCCAGGTGGTTTCAAGTCCCAATCTGAGGTAAGTGGTTTTATTTCCCATTTTATCCTTTTCCTCTATTTCTTTGCATTGTTTACTTAAGAAGGCTTATCTCTCCTTAACTATACTTTGGAACTCTGCATTCAGATGGATATATCTTTCCTTCTCCTTTGCCTTTCACTTCTCTTCTTTTCTCAGCTATTTTTAAGCCCTCCTCAGACAACCATTTGCCTTGCTGCATTTCTTTTTCTTGGGTATGGTTTTGATCACTGCCTCCTGTACAATGTTCCAAACCCCTGTCCATAGTTCTTCAGGCCCTCTGTGTATCAAATCTAATCCCTTGAACCTCTTTGTCACTTCCACTGTATAACCATAAGGGATTTGATTTAGGTCATACCTGAATGGCCTAGTGGTTTTCCCTACTTTCCTCAATTCAAATCTGAATTTTGCAATTATAGAACTTACACAGGACTGGGGAAACAGACTATCGGAGGGCACAAACAGAACCTTGTGCACACCAGGGCCCAGGAGAAAGGAGCACCCCACAAGAGACTGAGTCAGACTTGCCTGTGAGTGTTTGGGTGTCTCTGGTAGAGGCATGGGTCAACAATGCCCTGCTTCGGGGTCAGTGCAGGGTCACAGGCACTGAAAGCAGCTCTCCTGGGAGGCCCAGCTGGCATAAGTCCTTTTGGAGGAAGTTGCCATTACCCCTACTATAGTTTGGCCTCAGGGAAGTAAACCACAGGGAAGTAACACAGCCTCACCCATCAGCAGAAAATTAGATTAAAGATTTACTGAGCACAGCCTTGCCCACCAGAGTAAGACCCAGTTTCCCCCACAGTTAGTCCCTCCCATCAGAAAGCTTGCACAAGCCTCTTATCCTTATCCATCAGAGGGAAAACAGAATGAAAACCACAATCACAGAAGGGACAGGATAAAATCTCAGAAAAACAACTGAATAAAATGGAGATAGGTAGCCTTCCAGAGAAAGAACTCAGAATAATGATAGTGAACATGATCCAGGATCTTGGGAAAACATTGGTGAAGATGCAAGAAATGCTTACCAAATACCTACAAGAACTAAAGGACAAACAAACAGAGATGAATAATATACTAGAAGGAATCAATAGCAGAATAGTTGAAGCAGAAGGGTGGATAAGTAACTGGAGGACAGAATGGTGGAATCACTGCCACAGAACAGAGTATGGAAAAAAGAATGAAAAGAAACGAAGATAGCCTAAGAGACTTCTGGGACAATATTAAAGGCACCAATATTCACATTATAGGGGTCCAGAAGGAGAAGAGAGAGAGTAAGGACCTGAGAAAATATTTGAAGGGATATTAACTGAAAACTTCCCTAACATGGGAAAGGAAATAGTCAACCAAGTCCAGGAAGCACAGAGAGTCCCAGGCAGGATAAACTGAAGGAGGAACACACCGAGACACATAGTAATCAAATGACAAAAATTAAAGACAAAGATAAAATATTAAAAGCAGCAGGGGGAAAAATGACAAAAAATACACAAGGGAAGTCCCATCAGTCTGATTTCTCAAGGGAAACTACAAGCCAGAAGGAAGTGGCATGATATATTTAAAGTGATGAAAGAGAAGAACCTACAACCAAGAATACTTAACCCAGTAAGACTCTCATTCAAATTTGATGGAGAAATCAAAAGCTTTCTAGACAAGCAAAAGTTAAGAGAATTCAGCACCATGAAACCAGCTTTACAACAAATGCTAAAGGAATTTCTCTAGGCAGGAAACACAAAAGAAGGAAAAGTTCTACAGAAAATAAACTCAAAACAATTAAGAAAACAGTAATAGGATCATACATATCTTAAATGTAAATAGATTAAATGCACCCACCAAAAGACATAGACTGGCTGGGAGGATGAAAACATGTGCATGTATGCACTTCCACTTACCACAGCCCTCTGCTTGACTCCCCCCCCAGGTTGTATGTAATTATTTTATATTATTAAGTTAATCATGTTCCCATTATGGCTTGCAATTGCAATTATCTTTTATTTTTTGTCTGGCTATTGATTGTGAGCGCTTCCCTGGTGGCTCAGACAGTAAAGCGTCTGCCTGGAGTGCGGGAGACCTGGGTTCGATCCCTGGGTTGGGAAGATCCCCTGGAGAAGGAAATGGCAACTCACTCCATTACTCTTGCCTGGAAAATCCCATGGACTGAGGAGCCTGGTAGGCTATAGTCCATGGGGTCGCAAAGAGTCGGACACGACTGAGCAACGTCACAGGTCACAGATTGATTATGAAAACTGATAAACATCTTTCACTATTGTGATTATGTACCTATTACTCATTTAATACCATTGTATATGATTGGTCAAAGAAAAATAATAGAACTCTATATCACCAAAACTATGATTTAATAGGAAAACCTGTAATCACTTTCTAAAACCCAGATGCATATCAGAATTATCTTGAAATTTTTTGAAAAATACCAAAGCCCAGGTATTGCTTTTTTTTCCCCAGAGTTCCAGATAGGTCTCTAATGAACAACCATGTTTAAAAACAATGGGCTATATGAATGATCTTTTACTTTTATCAGGCTTGTTTCACTTTTTGTATTTCATAAGTGCTCTCATTTAATTTAGCTTATGTTTTCTAATTTCTCCATCTCTTCTTTTTTCTGATATTCTCAAGGCTTTATCAAGTGTAGTAGAAAAGCTTTGCATACATATATATAAATAATATGTGTAATATATATATTTTAGAAAACTTACAAATTTTTGCCTAACTAAAAATTTTATATTTTTATTCCACTTATTTGACTTCATATAAATAGAATACTAGATTTATAATTAAAAAATAGATCTGCATCAAGCAACAAAGGTTTACTGTATAGCACAAGGAGCTATAGTCAATATCTTTTAATAACATACAGTGGAAAATAATTTCAAAAATAATATATGTGCATATATATAACTCAATCATCTTGCTGCACATCTGAAGCATTGTAAGTGAACTATACTTCAATGAAATATATATATTAAGAGAAAAAATCCTAATTTCTCAAGAGGAAAAAGTGAGAAGCTGAAAGTCACTTCATCCAAGAACTCAGAAGTGTCAATCATCTGCCTACTGATGCAGTCAGATGGACCAAGAGAAAAGAACCAGTCCCTACACTGGTGAGTATACTATAAGCATGCAAAATGAAGACTTACTGAGCGGCAAAATGATTGGTGTTGACATCCTTAGTGAGATGTATTCACAGAGAAAAGCAAAGAAAATTCAAACATTATGTAGTAGTTTCTCTCTTTGTATTACTGTTTTATGCTTTCATCATCAGATAAAAGAAATTAGTGATTATAGTAACTTTGTTAGGGAGCCAACATTTTTACTTAGGGTGATAATGTTTCACTGAATTATTAAAAAAAGAAATATAATTTGGATGAAGAATAAAAAATGGAGGTAGGCATATTTCAATGTGAGGCTAAGTTAGAAACATTAATATAAACTAATGCCATTTAATAAAACATATCTTTTCCAGCTCTGTTCAATGAAATGGTCAAGGAACAATATTACTCCACCATCATGAGACTGATGCTATGCACTCCTAATTTCTGAAAGTTGGGGTCTGATGCTATTTTACACTTAAAGAAAACAACATGCTTAAGAAAACTGACAGATTCAAGCCTGGGCCTGGGAAGGCACAGGTGAGCCCTGAAACATTTTATTGGTCAGTAATAATGGTATTGCATGGAAGAACACAAACGCCAACTTAAAGGGACACTCATGACTAACTTCCATCAATTAGCATATCAAAAGAAAATGATGACTATAGTCAGTTAAAATGTGTTAATCTGTGAAAAGCTGCGGTCATAAATGATAGCAAAAATGTACCAGGGAAAAAACTAAGAACATAGGAGAATAAAGAGGAAGGCAGGATAGGAGACCACTAAAAAAGGGAAACCCAGTCATATAGAAACTTGTCCCAAACCCCTCTGAGTTGTCAACTGTGCACATATGGGAATGACTTATTAAAATCTGAACTGAGATATAAATGGCACTCAACACAGGCATTATAATGTTTGCAGTTTGACTTTAAACAAGTTAATTGTCCACTAAAGCAAACAGTTCAATATCTTTTGTGCTATGCTGTGCTGTGCTTGGTCGCTCGGTTGTGTCCAACTCCTTGTGACCCCATGTACATGACCCACCAGGCTCCTTTGTCCATGGAGATTCTCCAGGCAGGAATAATGGAGTGGGTTGCCATGCCCTCCTCTAGGGGATCTTCCCAACCCAAGG
Source organism: Cervus canadensis (assembly GCF_019320065.1). Taxonomy (NCBI): domain Eukaryota; kingdom Metazoa; phylum Chordata; class Mammalia; order Artiodactyla; family Cervidae; genus Cervus; species Cervus canadensis. The sequence continues at coordinate 60,195,829 of NC_057397.1, read as the reverse complement.
ATCGAACCCAGGTCTCACGCATTGCAGGTGGATTCTTTATTGTCTGAGTCATCAGGGAAGCCCAAGAATACTGCAGAGGGTAGCCTATCCCTCCTCCAGGGGATGTTCCCGACCCAGGAATCGAACCGGGGTCTCCTGCATTACAGGCAGATTCTTTACCAGCTGAGCTACCAGGGAAGCCCACCTTTTAGGAATATTAAAAAAAAAAAAAATTGGAGTTTCTGTAACATAACATTTAAACTGTCCAGGTTACAGTCCAGTATTATGTGATATATGAAGTACCAGAAAAATGTGACACATTCTCAAGATAAAAGATAAAAAATAAATAAATGATAGCAAAAATGAGAAAAGTTGGCAAGTTGTACTAAAGAAGTTGAATATAATTAAATCTCATTACTCACCCTTATCATGTTAGCACTACTGACTCATTTATTGAATCAGTGCAGAATAACAAATTCAGTAAATATCAAGTATGTTAGTTTTACTTAATCTAAATTTACATTTAGGAAAATAATTTTTAACTCTCAGGCCATAACTGTCAGTGTCTATACTAGTGCAAACTGATTTTTTGTGGTGACAAAATTATATCCCTAGTGAAATTATATCCCTAGAAACCTAGTGGTGGGAGTTTTGATTGTACCTCAAAGCACCATTCTAGTGAGTCATCTTGGGGAAATTAGCATTGGAATATATTTGAACTACTGTACTCCTGAGTCTCTATGTATTAATCAGCAAGATTAAGTCTTGAGAGCCAGATCAGACCCCTGGTGGTACTTTGCATAAGTCTATAGAGCAGACTACCTGAAACAATTTTCCATGCTATGGAAATGTTCTATATCAGTGCTGTCCAGTACGGTAGACATTGGTCACATGCAGCTAAAGGCTATTAAGCCTTGAAATGTGGCTAGTGTGACCAAGAAATGGAATTTTAAATTAAATTTAATTTGTTTAAAGTTAAAATTAAATAGACACGTGGCTTGCAACTACTGTACTGAACAGCACAGGTCTAGATTTTAAGCTTCTTTTTAATTACATAAAATACCTTTAGATTTACTCAGAAATGCAATTCCTTCTCATCAATTTAGGACATTGTTCATTTCCTTTAAGATAAAGCATCTATATTGAAAAAAATTTAGGATTAAACATTCTTTTTTGAGAAACTAACATTATTAGTCAGCTATACTTTGATAAAATTTTTTTTTGAAAAGGTAACATGTTTACATTATTTAAAACATTAAAAAAAAATTGTTTTTAAGTATACAGTAAGAATTCTCTCCCACTCTCTTCCCCAGCTACCCAGGTCTCTTCACTGTCGGTGTGACTAAGGCTATCAATCTCTTATGGATCCCGTGCATATAAAAGGACACCTTTGTTTTGCACAAGGCTTTTTTTCCCTAACATTGTTTAGGGATATTTCATATTAGTACATCAGCAGTCTCCTTTGTTATGACTGCATAGCCGTAAGAATCTATTTTAAAGGATCCCTGAAGGTGGCCTCTCTGTTGATGAGATGGCTTGCACTTGGAATGTGAAGAATCTTAATTTCACAAGACGGGTAAGGCTAACAGCAGGTAGAACCTATGGCAACCATCGCATAGCATAGGCATAGCACAGCCAGCTCGTCCATCCTTATGGAGGAGGCCCAAATTTTAAAATGCCTAGACATTTTTCTTCTAAACTTGCATTTTGAACCAAATCATGCTAAGTTTTGTGAAGTGGCCCAAAATGTTTATAAACTGACTATGATTTTTTTTAATAGCATGATTATAATTTCAATAATATGTAAGCCATGTTAGCAGCTTTCCATTACATGTAGAATAAAATCCAAACTTCTCACAGAGACCCACTGGGCTTTGCATGATCTGACTCCAGCTGTTTTTATCACTAGGCTCCAATCACATAGGCCTCTTAACACAGGCCAGCCCCTTCCTGCTTCAGAGCCTTTGCACTCACTCTGGCATGCTCTTTTCTGGGCTCTTTCTGTCACTCTCTGCTTCATCTAGTCTCAGCTGAAATGTCACCTTCTTCTTGCTGCCTTTGAGTGTGCCATCTACAGGACTCCCTTGCAGTTGTCCCCTCACCACTGCATTCTTCATAGCCCTTGTTATAATCTGCAATTATTTTATTTACCTGTCCTCTCTTTCCCATTGGAATGTAAGATCCCTGAGAACAGGAACTTGAACTCTCTTCACCAGGGTAACTCTAGGACCTAAAACAGTGCTTGGTATACAACTGGGGAACAATTAATATTTGCTAAAACAAAAAAACATTGAATGAGCAAATATTGAATTCATTTCAAATATAGTGCCCAGAACCTGAGAGAATTTGGTCAAGTACTATGCCTTTCAAATTGTCCCACATAATTGAATAAACACAGTAAATTACTCTAAAAATAAGCTGTTTTTGTATGAGGACTTTGATTCTACTAACATCTATCTGGAGTCTATTTACTTCTTTTGTAAGTCAGATATGTTCAGTATGTCTGAATCACTAAATCTACTTGCGTCAGCTATGACATGCCTTCTATGAAGTGATGCTGCTTATGACATAATGGTTCATGCTCTTCATCTCATAATCTTTTTCAGTCATTAGGTCAACATGTATTGGTCATTATGTTAACATTTGTTAGTCACATGCTTACCTTGCATCATTACTGAAAAACATACATTTATATGGTGCTTTAAGGCACAGTGTCGTGTAGAAAACACACCAGCAAGTTAGCGTGACAAAAAGAGAGGGGGCTCCATGAAGAAATAATGAAAGCTGAGAATGCTCAGATGAGGAATACTCCTAGATGACAGAAGACCTTAGATGTCAAGGGGAGCTTAGATTTTATTTGACAGACACTGGGAAGTTGGTAAAAGCTCATGCAAATAAACATTAGGGATGAAAACAAAGTTTGATGGCTCTTCTGGCAGCTCTGTGTAGAGAGAATTGCAGCAGGGGAGACTAAGGCTGGTGCAGTAATCCTGGTGTAGGGTCACATTGGTCATAGACTGTGGTGATGACTGAGAAAATGGGAAGGAAAGTGGACCTTGCAAAGAAAGGCCCATCAGGACTAGGTGATGAATTTAGAGTGAGGGAGGACAGGAAAGAATGAAAACTGGCTATAAGGTTTCCAGTCTATCGACCTGGACTGGCTGTGGTGCAATAATGTGTGATTTCTACAGGGAAGGCTTTAGCTGAGGCCAGGAGTAGAGGGCTGGGTATAAAAAAGCATGAGCTAAGTTTTTAAAATACAAAGTTGAAGGTGATGCAGGATATTTAGTTGAAGGCAACAGAGAACCAAGTCTGGAAAGAAGGTGAGACATCAAAGTTTATACTGTGTCATTTTCATCAATCTCTGTCTCTCTTTCTCAAACTATACACTCACTGCCTACTCACATAGCCTCAGATGCTCTTTTCTCAGCAATTCACTATTCAGAAGAATCTACATTTATAAATTTGTATATTTCCTTATGAACTTTCTCTATGGTAGCATAAAAAAATAGAAGAAAGGATTTAAAAAACGCATTAAACTTTTCACCCTGAAACATTTATTAAGAAGTTACTTTAGATTTTAAAAATTCATTACTTTTAAATTCCAAATTTGTGCTTCAGCTTTACATTAAGTATACCCATTTATTATTCTATTTGCAAATCTAATAAACTGATATCGGATCTACTTGGTTAATCATTTTAAACTGCATTTGTTCATTTAATAATTTGTTTATTTTTCAAACATTAATTTTCTGATTAACACAGCTTCCAAAATACTTAAGTAATTCTCGTAAAACTAATAAGTCAAACAAATAAATATGGTAAATAGTATTCTTGCTTGGGCAATTCCATGGATAGGGGAGCCTGGCAGGCTACAGTCCATGGTGTCACCAGAGTTGGACACAACTTAGCAACTGAACTACAACTTCTCTTAAAAAGTTCAATATGGTGTATAAGTTTTTCAAAGATTTTTAACTTGATATAAAAAGTTGAAACTAATTAGTCAGTTACATACTTTAAATCAGCATTGCAAGGTTAATTTTCAGATATTTTATTAAACATTGTTGTTGTTTAATCACTAAGTCATGTCTCACTCTTTGCAACCCTGTGAACTGCAGCACTCCAGGTTTCCCTGTCCTTCACTATCTCCTGAAGTTTACTCAAACTCATGTCCATTGGAGTCAGTGATGCCATCCAACCATCTCATCCTCCATTGCCCCCTTCCCCTCCTGCCTGCAATCTTACCCAGCATCAGGTTTTTTTCCAATGAGTTGGCTCTTCACATCAGGAGGCCAAAGTATTGGAGCTTCAGCTTCAGCACCAGTCCTTTTAACGAATCTATTAAAAATTAGAAGTATTTAAAACATCAAACAGGGAATTCCATGGTGGCCCAGTGGTTAGGATTCAGCTTTCACTGCTGGGGCTCAGGTTCAGTCCCTGGATAGGGAACTAAGATCCTATAATTTTCAAGGTGTAGCCAAAAAATAAAATTAAAAAAATTAGAAGCATTTAAAATACAGAGGTTTTTTTAATAGAGAGCTATAACACCACGGGGTTTGATTTCCTTCACTATCTCTGTTTAATTCTAAACCTTCCCAGGATTAAGAGATGCATTTTCAGTAAGAAAACAATTATGTTATCCCAAACAAATCCAGGAGCACCTTCCCAAGAAATGTTTGGACTTACCTTCTTAGCTAGGAGGTTTCTCTTTGGGAAGAGTGTCTCTTGGCCTTTGGGTCTTTAGTTGTTGGCCTCTCTCTTGGCATCCAAAATTAAGGGGGTCAGCTTTCTCTGTGAAAGTATAGTCAGCCAGATTCCAGTACCACACTTCCTTCCCAGCACCCTCAAGGCTGGTTCCTTTCCTTCAGGATTCCAGCACACTCAGGAAGCCTCTGCAGGCCCTAAACTCTGCCTGTAGGCCTGGGCTAGGCCTGGCCACCTTGATATCCCACCGTAGCCTGAACTTCCTCATCCTTCTCCTTCTCCATCTCTGTAGTGGGGAGAAAAATTCTTAAGGTTAAAAGCAGTCAACAGAATCTCCTTTAGGAGAAAGAACTGTCTTCAGCTAATGAGCTGGATTTAGCAAAGCAATTTCTTAGGCTATTTTAATTGTCAAAAGGCAGTTCTGAGGGGATGGTAGGAAGAGTTTGCTTGACATGATGAAGAATAAACTTTGAGTTCCAGAGGGAAGGGGAGAAAAATTAGAGTAAGTGGAAGAGAGAAGAGCCTAACTCGGAAGGAGAGGTGAAGGAGGTGGACAAGGTGGGTGGATGGAGTCTATGGAGAAACCTGTGAGAATTCCCTGGTGACAGAAATGGTGCCTGCAAGAACAGGGGTGTGCAATGTTCATGACAATTTGTTCAGCAGTGTTTCCCTCCTGTCAGGATCATAGTTGTATCTGATGAAAATTAATCTGACAGTGATGAGCTGTGGTTAGGCCAGAGCTAGGAGAGATTTGAGGTAGAGAGCAGCTGGGTGCCAATCACAGTTGTCCAGGAATTCAGATGTCAGCCACTGTGGTGTTGACAGCAATGGAACGGATACAAACGATGCAGGAGAGACTCAGGGATGTCAGTAAGAGCTGAAACCATAGCGACAGAGAATGGTGAGACCAGGTCAGACAACTGGGGGCAGGAAGGAATGTCAGCGCCAGCAAGCATGTGGCGGCCATGTTGAATATGATACCCTGGGGCCCTCCGGTGAAAGTTACCCCACAGCGACGACATTTAAAGTAGCGTGAATGTTTCTGAGGGACTGAGTTTAGAGGAGAAAGAACAGACTATGCACCACAGGACCTTAGCTCTGTATATTATTCAGGGGGTGGAGAAGGGGAAAGGGAGCCCTTGGGGAAAAAAAGGGAAAGAAACGCTATGAAAGAGAGGTGATCTTGGATATTGCCAAATTGTAGAGACCTAAGAAACAAGGCAGACGCTTTACCGTCTGAGCTACCAGGGAAGCCCTAAAAAACAAACGAACTTATGATCTCACTACATATAATTCAGTTTACTTAATTCGTTTTAGTCCATTAGCCATGTAGTAAACCCCTTGAGTGTGCAGACCCAGAGAAGACAGGTACATCAAACAAGAACCCTGAGGCTGGCCCAGGTAAAGCCACTTCTCAACGTGAAGGGGGAATCCATCCAGGAAATAGGTCTGCCTGGATGTGGGTGGGGTGTGTGGGCCATGGGTTCGTAGTTCTCCAATTTTGCTGCATATCATCCTTACCCTGATGGCCTGTTGACACAGATTACCGGGTTGCACTCCCAGGGTTTCTGAGAGGTCAGGAGAATCTGCATTTCTAACAAACTCCCAGTTGATTCTCTTGCTTCTGGTTCTGGGACTCCACTTGAGAATCACAGTACTAGGTGGATGGTGGGATGGGGCCGGAGGTGTGAAAGCACAAAAAGCCATGCTGTCCTTTGGCTTTCTTCTCTGTAAGTTCCAAGGTCTGACCACTGAGTTTCAATCACTTTCTCTAAAGTCTTTTCACCACAACTGTAGAGGCAACTTCTCACTCTAAAACATTGTTTAAAAGTCCGTTGCTGGGACTTCCCTGATAGTTCAGTGACTAAGACTCCTCCCTCTCAATACAGGGGGCCTGGGGTCAGTCCCTGGTCAGGGAACTGGATCCCACACGATGCAACTAAGTGAATGCTGCAACAAAGATCTCGCATGCCCCAGCTAAGACAGGGTGTTGTGGTGGTGGTGGTGGTTTAGTCGCTAAGTCGTGTCCAACTGTTGTGACCTCATGGACTGTAGCCTGCCAGGTTCCTCTGTCCATAGGATTCTCCAGGCAAGAATACTGGAGTGGGTTGCCATTTCCTTCTCCAGGGGATCTTCCTAACCCAGGAATTGAACCCTGATCTCCTGCATCGAAGGCATATTCTTTACTAACTGAGCTACAAGGGAAGTCCAAGACAGGGTATAGCCAAATAAATAAACAAAAAAAAAAATTTTTTTTTAAAGAAAGCTGCTGCTTTTGGAGACTGGAATGGAAGTGGCAGAGGGGAATCAATCCTTACACCTCTCTCCATTCCCCTCACCCCCTCACCCTGCCTCCCCTGCAAGGCCCTGGCCTCCTGTTTCTGACAATGAGGGTTAAATGTTTAAGTTCCTAGTTTCTATCTGGCTGCTACAGAGAGGCTTCCATCAAGAACCTGGAAATAAGGTTGAGTTCTTAAACTATGAAATCCACACTTGAGTGATCAAAGCAAAAGCCAAAAGGATGGCCTTAACCAAGAGCCTCTTCAATAACTCCACTAAAGGATTCATGAGAGAGAAGCGCTGAGAGCAGGGGGCAGGGGAAGTAAACCCGGAGTGACAGAGACAAGCACTGGTGGTGACTATCCGGGCTTCGGCCAGGGAAAAGGAAACACTACTTAACAGACTTCTAACATTACGGCCCCATTGGCAAGGAGGCTTTTCCTGATGTGGAGATAGAGGCATCAGATTCTTTTAGCCTGATTCCATTTGTGTTTGATTCATCTAGCTTCCGTTGTTCTGATTCTCATTCATCTCTATGGGCAAGTCTCTCTGTAGGGAAAGAAGGCACTGGTCTCTCACATTCCAGTCTTACCATCCTTAGGAAAGTTATACTTCTTATAATTAATTTTTTATATTCTGTCTTTATACATATTTCAAGAAGTTAAGTAATTTGAGTCTGCCATTAAGAGAGGGATTTATTTTCAATCAATTTGCTGATGAAATCTGCAAAGGTTGAGTACCAGATTGCAGTATCTGACTCTGCCAGGTTGAGTACCAGACCCCCATCAAGGGAAAACCTTAGGAGGCTGGGTGCTAGTCTCCCCAGTTACTCCCCAGGACACAGTCATAGGATAAATGGCAGGGAACTACAAGCCACCTGAGCATTCAGAGGAGGGTTCCTGGACATGATAACATCTGAGTTGTATCTTAAAGGCCGAGTGAGCGTTGGTGGGTAAAGAGAGGTGGGCAGGGAATTGTCAGCATAACCTAGGCCACAGAAAAGGGAATGAGCAATAGGAAGTTGAGTTGTGAGGTGGCTGGAAATATAGACAGGGGTCAAATCAAGGACAGCCTCAAGTCTCATGGGTAAGAAGGAGTCATTTGAGTTTTTTAAGCAGGAAGACAACAGGGAAATTTTGGATTTATCACTCCTGCTCCAGGAGATTATGAGTAGAGAGTCTAGAATATGATTTTAAGAAGCAAATAATCCAGAGACAGTTAGGGGGTCATAGCCCAGAAGAAAGTTGGTTCTGAATTCTTACAGTGGAATTGAAACATTGCAGAAACAAACACCAGCAGGATTTAGTATTTGGACATACAGCATGAAAAGGGAGGATCTGGGAGACAGGAGTCTAAGAGAATACTCAGGCTCTGGTTTAGGTGTCAGAGTAGATGGCAGTGCTGTGAAATCATGTAAGGAATAGAGGTGGGAACATGCCAGGGTTAGCTTCATAGAATCTAGTGGGTGAGGGATTAAGTGGGGTGAAAATAATTAGGGTAGGTCTGAAAATGTTACTAATCCAAACAGGAAGATAGAGACTCATCCTTGGAGACCAGCGGACACTGATGCTACTTACAGTCAGATGGGGCCAGTCATGTAAGTTGCTCTGAGGGGAGGTCATCTCTGGATTTTCAGTGGATCATGAAGTTGTTTAACAAACTGGGGCATGCCTCCTTGGTGGGAGCCCATTTGCACATATGATTCCATTTCATCCTCACAACAGCCCTAAGGGGTAGATATTATTTTGATTTTACACTAGAGGGAAAAGCCTCAGGGAAGTTAAGCATCATGGTCCAGGTCACACAGGTCACACAACACAGACATGGGCTCTGAATCCAGGCCTGCCTAGCACATGTTCTCTGTGTAACTCCATGTTGTACTGTGCTGCCTTAGAGCAGAGGAGAGGCCACTGTGCTGTCTGTCTCAGAGGGCCCAGGGGGTAGTATTGTTGTCATTGAGTTACTCAGTCACTTCCAACTCTTTCGCGACCCTATGGACTGTAGTCCGCCAGACTCCTCTGTCCATGGGATTTTCCAGGCAAGAATGTTGGAGTGGGTTGCCATTTCCTTCTCCAGGGGATCTTTCTGATCCAGGGATTGAAACCAGGTCTCCTGCATTGACAGGTGGATTCTTTACCACTGAGCCACCAGGGAAGCCCAGGATGGCAAATCTTTTCATCTTGGAAATCACCATACACATGTTATCTGCTTTGCTGTGGAGGCTGTCCTAGATTCCAGATTTTCTAGTTAGTCTGGAAATCTGTCCAACTACAGTAAACAGCACAGAGGCACTGAGGAGGCAGGAGATAGCCTGGTAAGTATTTGAATTAAAAATCAGCAAACAGCAGATGCACACTATTATATACAGGATGTATAAGCAACAAGGTCCTACTGTAGAGCAGAGGGAACTAGATTCAATATCCTGTGATAAACAACAATGGAAAAGAAGGCTGGCTCAGATGGTAGAGTCTGCCTGCAATGCAGGAGACCCAGGTTCCATCCCTGGGTTGGGAAGATTCCCCTGGAGAAGGGAATGGCAACCCACTCCAGTATTCTTGCCTGGAGAATTCCATGGACAGAGGAGCCTGGCTGACTACAGTCCCTGGGGTCACAAAAAGTCAGACACGATGAGCGACTAACACTTTTCACTTTTTTCAATAATCCATTATGGAAAAGAATATGAAAAAGAATATATATGTATAACTGAATCATTTTGCTGTATACTGGGAACTATCACAACATTGTAAATCAACTATACTTCAATAAAATACATTTGCAGAAGAAAAAAATCAGCAATCTCCTGATTTTGTGTCCTATAATGTGATATTCATTACAAAGTGTCTTTGTGATCGTCAAAAATGTGGGAAGGCCTAGAGAAAATATCTGTAGTCCTTGAATTTTTTAACCTACTTATCCTATCTTATGTAAATCCTGTGAATTAAGTAGCCATCTATCAGATGGTCACAGTGGTTGCATCTAGAAAAAGAGACCTAGAGGACCACCCACAGCTGGTGTACGTACCTTACTGAATTGAGTACATTTACAATATCCCTCTGTATGGAGGCCACAGCTGACTTATCAAATGCCGAGTGGTCAGGTAACTCCCTGAAGGCAGGCCTTTCAAGGCACTCGGGCTCCGTGAGCCCAGTTACCAGGAGAGGAGCCAGGTGTCACGTGGCCTCTGTGCTCCACAGCCCCAAGCGTGCAGAGCCTTTGGATTGGCATTCAGAGACCCTCACAGCACACTCTGCCCAAACCCCTCTCCCACTGCGTGAGCATGTCCCATGTGGGGTGATAGGCAAAGGTGGGACAAGGAAGGAATCTCCCTTTGGAACACTGGGTGTTTTGAGAATTAGTGCCAGAAGGAGGAAGAGGTTCCTGGGCTGATCTGGTTGTTCTATAACAATCACTGTCTCCTGAAGTTGTCTGGAGATCAAGCTGATGAGAGAGGCATGCAGGAATTTAGTGATAAGAAAGGGGAAAGATACCATGAGGAAAGGTTTTTAAGAAAGTGTCTGAAAATACCAAAGAGATGGCTTAAAACATAGGTAATAAAATAACACATATTAATTGGAAAAAATACAGAAAAAATAAATGTAGAAATTAAAATCGCCCAAGTATAACCAAAATTCACATTTTTCTGAATGATATACACATATGCATTTAATTAATTTTGAACATTCTTAATACATGTCTTGTAGGGAAGACCCAGAGGAGTCGGGTGGAGAGGGAGGTAGGAGGGGGGATCGGGATGGGGAATACGTATAAATCTATGGCTGATTCATATCAATGTATGACAAAACCCACTGAAAAATAAACAAATAAAGGAGAAATTGGAAAAAAAAAACTTGCCATGAACTTTACTCAATTATAATCAAAATTATTTGAAATATTATTTTATTGGTATGTAGGCTCTTATTCTTGATCTACATGAAACTGTCACATCAGCTCTGCCTTACTAATGGTCTCCAGGTTGCTACATTTTGGAATTTCTGCCTCCACATTAACTTTCCCCTATTCCCTCCACCAGTTGGAACCTTATACTTGCCCAGAGGTCTCTAAGAGTGGGGCACACCGCCATGAGCCACCACCTATTACCACTACCACCAAGAAGCAGAGACCTTGGTGGTGGCCTGCCTGTCATCATCCTTTGCGACACAAAAAGAAAACACACCTGAACATATTTCGGGTGAGTCACCGCGGGAGCCTCCAGTGGTAGCCTTTTTTCCAGGAATGAATTCCAGGTGGCTAGTTTTGAAGCCCACTCTCCCCACACTCCTGGGACCGTCTGGCACGGCACAGCCAGTGTCACTAGGAATACCCACTTGGATCCCCACCCCTTCCCGCAAGAGGACATGTGTGTTTTCTTCCTGGTCTCCTGTGTTTCTAACCTGCCATCACATCTACCCTGCTTCTAAGCCTGCCGACCCCACGTGAGTAAATATAATGGTCATCAGAGTTAAATTCACCCATTCCAGTCCATTTTAGTTCACTGATTCCTAGAATGTCGACATTCACTCTTGCCATCTCCTGTTTGACCACTTCCAATTTGCCTTGATTCATGGACCTAACATTCCAGGTTCCTTTGCAATATTGCTCTTTACAGCATCGGACCTTACTTCTATCACCAGTCCCATCCACAACTGGGTATTGTTTTTGCTTTGGCTCCATCCTTTCATTCTTTCTGGAGTTATTTCTCCACTGATCTCCAGTAGCGTATTGGGCACCTACCAACCTGGGAAGTTCCTCGTTCAGTATACTATCATTTTGCCTTCTCATACTGTTCATGGGGTTCTCAAGGCAAGAATACTGAAGTGGTTTGCCATTCCCTTCTCCAGTGGGCCACATTCTGTCAGACCTCTCCGCCATGACCCGACCGGCTTGGGTGGCCCCCCACGGCATGGCTTAGTTTCATTGAGTTAGACAAGACTGTGGTCCTATGATCAGATTGGCTAGTTTTCTGTGATTATGGTTTTAGTGCATCTGCCCTCTGATGCCCTCTGGCAACACCTACCGTCTTACTTGGGTTTCTCTTACCTCAGACGTGGGGTATCTCTTCACGGCTGCTCCAGCAAAGCACAGCCGCTGCTCCTTACCTTGGCGGAGGGGTATCTTCTCACGGCCGCCCCTCCTGACCCTGAATGTGGAGGAGCTCCTCTCAGCCCTCCTGCGCCCGGCAGCAGCCGTTCCTTGGAGGTGGGGTTGCTCCTCTTGGCTGCCGCCCCTGACCTCAGGTGTGTGGAGTAGCCATCATAGTCAAGAAAAGAGTCCGAAATGCAGTATTTGGGTGCAATCTCAAAAACGACAGAATGATCTCTGTTCGTTTCCAAGGCAAACCATCCATATTACGGTAATCCAAGCTTATGCCCCAACTAGTAACGCTGAAGAAGCTGAAGTTGGATGGTTCTATAAAGACCTACGAGACCTTTTAGAACTAACACCCAAAAAAGACGTCCTATTCATTATAGGGGACTGGAATGCAAAAGTAGGAAGTCAAGAAACACCTGGAGTAACAGGCAAATTTGGCCTTGAAGTACGGAATGAAGCAGGGCAAAGGCTAATAGAGTTTTGCCAAGAGAACACACTGGTCATAGCAAACACCCTCTTCCAACAACATAAGAGAAGACTTTACACATGGACATCACCAGATGGTCAACACCGAAATCAGATTGATTATATTCTTTGCAGTCAAAGATGGAGAAGCTCTATACAGTCAGCAAAAACAAAACCGGGAGCTCACTGTGGCTCAGATCATGAACTCCTTATTGCCAAATTCAGACTGAAATTGAAGAAAGTCGGGAAAACCACTAGACCATTCAGGTATGACCTAAGTCAAATCCCTTATGAATATACAGTGGAAGTGAGAAATAGATTTAAGGGACTAGATCTGATAGACAGAGAGCCTGATGAACTATGGATGGAGGTTCGTGACATTGTACAGGAGACAGGGATCAAGACCATCCCCATGGAAAAGAAATGCAAAAAGGCAAAATGGTTGTCTGAGGAGGCCTTACAAATAGCTGTGAAAAGAAGAGAAGCGAAAAGCAATGGAGAAAAGGAAAGATACTCCCATTTGAATGCAGAGTTCCAAAGAATAGCCAGGAGAGATAAGAAAGCCTTCCTCAGCGATCAATGCAAAGAAATAGAGGAAAACAACAGAATGGGAAAGACTAGAGATCTCTTCAAGAAAATTAGAGATATCAAGGGAATATTTCAGGCAAAGATGGGTTCGATAAAGGACAGAAATGGTATGGACCTAACAGAAGCAGAAGATATTAAGAAGAGGTGGCAAGAATACACAGAAGAACTGTACAAAAAAATCTTCACGAGCCAGATAATCACAATGGTGTGATCACTCACCTAGAGCC